>NC_056731.1:1543550520-1543598020 GCF_019279795.1 Protopterus annectens | reverse complement strand
AGTAATCCTCTTTGTGAGGTGTTTCTACGGCCTTTCCACTTGTTGTAGATGTCTTGTGAGGTTCATACCAAAAGGGGTGTTGTACTCTATAATGGGTCTAATGAGTGACGAGTAGAGGGGAACAATGACCTCTTTATTTCTGGATGATAAACCATTTGTGATGAGGTGTGCCATGTAGAAGGATTTCCTGACTACTGTTGTGATGTGTTTATCAAAGGAGAAACTACTGTCCACCTGTGTCCCAAGGTCTCTTATCACACTTTTGGTGTTAAGTATACTACCGCCTATGCTGTAGTTCATGAGTACAGCGTTTTTACCAAAGGGGATGACAATGCACTTTTTGGCATTGAGCTTGAGGCCATGGCTTTGACACCAGGCATCTGTCTCAGTGAGGCCCTTTTGTAGGATGTCCACATCGTTAGGAGTTTCGATTATGGCTCCTAGTTTGCAGTCATCTGCGAACTTTGTTAGCCATCTAACCATCTAGCCATATAAGCCATTGTTTAGGCATCTAGAGCTGAGCAGCACTACTCTTACATAGTTCTAATTTTGATTTGTGATGTAGGTAATTTGAGAAGACTTATCTTATCTGAAAGAGGTATTATGGTGGAGGAAAGTCCCTGGCAGGCCAATCTAGCACCCTAGATGATTGGTATCTCCTCCCATGGTGATACAAATTTGATCTCCTTAGAATGACACCAGTAGCTAAGCCAATAATTGAAGTCAGTTGTCTTTTCTTCATCTTGTGGTATGATTCTTGGTGATGGCAATTTACTGCTCAATACTAATAGTAAGAGAGATAAATGAAATGGAAGTGGAATCTTTAGAAAAGGGTAGGAGCAAATAACATAGAAAATGGCAATTATGGAAAAATGCATGCAGAATAATGTTTTGGAGGAAGAATGAGGTTTAAGGGAAGGCAGGAATTAAATGAGCGCTGCAATGTTTGACTGTCAGTGACTGTACAGATTATATATGATGCATAATGCTTGCAAGTGAAAATGTGTCAATACGGTTCATTTTCATTTATATAACTGTATGATAGCCTATGTCATCAGTGATCATTCAAGAAAGATGTTTCTTGTTTAATAAAAAAGAGTGGAAAAAAATACGAATTTCACCCCAATTTCAAACACAAATTCTGAGGGCTCCATTATGTTCTTCTTCATATGATCCAAGACGGTATGTTTCAAGTCATTCACTCCCACATGTGTAATTAGAGTGAAGAGAGTCAAGGTCTCTAGTGATGCTGCATATCCTGGTACCTGAGAGGCTGCTAACTGTCAGTCTGTCTTTGCTCAGCCTGATGTCTGACTATGGAGTCATACATAGCTAAGACATTATCAAATGTACTGTGTCAGCTTTAAGCGCTTTTCGTAGTTGTATTTTCTGTAGGGTCTGTTTATGTTGTTTGCCTGGTAGTGTGACATTGAATATCCAGTACACCAAACCTACATCTAGCAGGCCTTTGCAGCTTAGGCAGAGACTTTTAAGTACCTCATCACAGGAAAACGTATTTCTTTGTCTCGGGTATGGGTGTGGTTACGTGAGGTTGGTATTGGAACTGACAACATTCTAGTTTCAATCTGCAATTTATGAAAAGAGGTTGTCCTCCAAGTTTAGTAGATACCTGCATCTCTTACATATGGAATCCTTTATAGAAAGAATAAACAGTTATCAATGAGTATGAGACAGCTCTTACATTGCCCCAGAGTTCCTATTGCTATTGGGCTACCAACAGAGGGTGAGGTAAACTGTGAATTTGTGATATTTAGTGCTTGGTGAAAAAAGGGAGTAGTAACAAGTGCTAATGGAATTAATTTGAAGGAAGGGTATATATACTAGAATGCTAATAAGAACAATTATTCAAGGCACAAGAGTTACAATTATATATGTGGAATATAAATGAAGGATACAAAAGTAAGTAAAAAGTATATCGACAACCAATGGATATGTGAAGCACTGACAACCTACTTAGTTTGCTGCCAGTGCAACAGCTTAATACAAGTGATATGGCTTGGGTACCACCACAACAGCTTAGTACAGTGATGTGACAATCAGTATAGCTATGACAGGACTCAGGCTCAGAATGCCTACAACAGACAAAGAAAATGAAAGGCATTCAAAAGACATTAGAGCAGCTACAATAGGTAGTGGTTTCTTAAAGACAGTGACTATAAACTGGCTTCAGTGCCACGACCAGTCGTAATACAAATTTACAGATCACAGCAAGCATTAGATTTAGACTCAGAATGCCTGTAGCTAGAAAAAGTAGTGTAAAAGACAATAAAAAATATCCCTACACCCTAAATGTTATGGCTTCCTAAAAGTGTTCATGTGCACACAAAACTTCTCTATTGCATCCACAGCATTGCTGGTTTATTCATTCAGTGGAGTTTGGGCATGCCTCTGCTCATTTTAGATTTAAATTCAGCCAAATGCCCATGTTAAGATGGAATACATCACACAAATATTCTTGGGTTTGCCACCACCATTTTAAATGCGTATCTGCTGCAGGCTGTCATTGCGGCTTCAATGCCCAATGGTGCATGACATTGTCTCCAGAGGCACAAGGTCATTTGATCACTTTTAGCATGTCATACTCTCTACAATACCAGCATAGTGGATCAGTATTATGTGGACTGGGACACCATGTAACAAACTGTGGATATGTGTCAGCCTTATCTGCAGCCTCATGACAGTCATGGACTACCCATCCCAGTGGATAACAAGGCATGTGCAGCTTTACATATATTAGCTACAGGGACCTTTAATGACCTACTGGAGACAGAAGGTATCTCAATCATCTGTCTCAAGAATACAGCACCAGCTTCTCAATGCCATGCTTCAGCATGTGGGGGGCTATATGTGGTTCCATTTAATCCAGAAGAGAGTCAACACTGTGAGGAAGTTCTATGATATCCCCACTTCCCTAAGGTTCTGGGGACCATAATCTGTACCAACACTGAAGTAAAGGCCACAACTGTTGAATTAGGAAGAAAGTACTTGAACAGCAAAAGGCATCACTTCATTAACTAATTAAAGTTTGTGCAGACCACTTGGACAGTTTTCACATCTTCCATATATGGTGCACCATGTGGCCTGTACCAATATTTTGTGGGGGTGGCTTCTCACTTTTTTTAATTTCTCCAAGTCTTTTGGGTTTCTAATACTATATAATGGGAATGGACCCCATTCCTAAGTCAAAGTACTATTAAAGTTCATGAGATTAGTATTGTTTCAATCTTTGATGTCAGCCAGAAGTGCTCTTCACAGCACTGCAATGTGCCCGGTAATGATTCCTTCTGCAGTTCATATGATGTTACATGTATTTGTAACATATCTAAATATGACTGTATATTCTTTTTTATGACCAGTTGCTTCTACTACTATTGGAACTGTCTGGGCATCTTTTTTCTACATTTCTCTCATTTCTGCCTGCAAATATTGATGTTATATGACTTTGTGTCTGTCTGTATGCAAGTTGCTGTAGTAACTGGGTGTGGAGATAATGATCAATGCCACTTTTGTCTTCTTTTCATGGACCACTATATCCAGTTTTCTAGCATCTAACTCTTGAACTGTTGGTAATGGGTGATCCCCATGTGATATAGACTTCATCATTTTCTATGATGCTTAGTGGCTCATGTTTCCAGTGTTTTTCAGCCACTTCAGTACCATACTGTTTGCACAATACTCAAGTGCAACAGTCTTGCCACATTATTATGCCTTTCAGTATACAATCCTTCTGCCATTAGTATGTCACAACCAGCAACGGGGGTGTACAACTGTTTCCAATTCTGTATTACAAAACCTACATTTGTCTGTTTCTCCCACATGTTCAATGGATTTTGTAAACTAACGTGTATGTAGTCCACTGTCTTATTAACCTTTCATCTCTTAGTTTGAATTTGCCTCTCCTTTACCATTCCTGCATTCGATCCTGATACACATGTTTTTTTTCCAGAAGTTTTCTATACTTGTAATTATATTTATGCATTTTCCACATTTCTTGCCTTCTCATCTGGTCATTCACCTTATATTCTTTCTTTTGTTTTTTGGCACATTCAGTTGCTGCCTGATTTTTATCTACTTCTGATATGATTTCCATTCCTTCTTGATGCCGAAATACTTCTGCTAGACTAAGCAGAGAAGTCATCTTAGATTTATCCTCATGTTTCAAAACTTTCACTATGTTCGGGTATTGCGAGGTCAGAAGATATGTATTCAGTCCCACAATTGCAGCTCTATACATGTAATCAATATCATAGAGGTCCATCCCTCCTTCAGAATGGGGAATATTCAATCAGTGAATGCTTAAAAAAGCAAATGCTGATTTATCGACCCAATATAAGTGAAAGCTTACAGTCCTAAACACTTATTGATGAAATGAACCATGACTACATACCTGGATTATCTACTTTTGAAACTCTGTGGGGTCTGCCCACATCTGCCCCATTATCCAGCAGTACTACCTACGAAAGTAGCACTGCTTTTCAGTGAGGCAAGAACCTCCTCTGTCTCCTCAAGAGGTGGTTTGGTTGATGGCTCACCACCTACTGCCAAGACTTCTGCTCTGTGTGTGGCAGCATGGATCATATAAGTGGCTCTTTGGCAGACCATGTTATAGAACACCCACAACATTAAAAGAAAAAAAAAAGCTTTAAAACATTACATAAAGTGGGGGGCTTCATCCCCCACCCCCCTACTTAAATATACCAACTCTGAGATCACACTACAGTGATGAAAATGGCAAAATAACAGAGGCGGCCAATTGATTTCTTTCCCAGGGAAAGAAATCGCTTATATGCCATTTCAGTATTTTGCCGTTTTGTGCTTTCAAGTTTGATCAAGACTCATTTGAAAGAATGCATCTTTCATCATATAATAGGACCCATATAATCTTGGTATGCACTGATTTTTATAAATCATTTGGTGAGCATGAAGCATCCTTCTTGTTTTCCTGTTTAATCTATCCAACAGATATTGGGGCCAATCAGTCACTCCAAAACTATGTTAGGGCAGGAAGAGCAAATTGGTTTATAGCTTGAAATTTGTTCCTAGATGTCAACGCTGTTTCCAGAATTAATTTGTCTTGTAAAGTATTCCTTACTAAGTTTCATTTGCATGTGTTCATGCTGTATTGTTGAGCCTTCATCAATTCCCAAATATTTATACACTCCCACTTGCTCAAGTTCTTTTATGTCACATGCTTTTCCCAAACTGATGTGTTCTTGCTGATGCAGATTTCCTGCTTTAAAGGTTGCTTTTGCACATTTATCTAAACCAAATGACATTCTTATACCATCTGAAAAAGTTTTGACAACTTGCAGTTGTGCTATAAGTTCCTCATCAGATGAGCTATACAGTTTTAAATCATCAACAAAGATAAGATGAGAAGTCTTTACACTTTGTTGTTTTCTAGGAGTCAAATTATAGCCATGGCCTAAGCCGTTAAGTAGATGTTTTCTAGGAGTCAAATTATACCCATGGCCTAAGCTGTTAAGTAGACAGCTTAATGGGTTAAGGGCAAGACAGAATAGCAGCGGTGACAAAGAGTCACCCTGGAATATCCCCCTTTGTATTTTTATCCCTGGAATAATAATTTGTCCTTTATCATGGCTTAATTGCAAAGTGGTCTGTCACTGTTTCATGGTCACTGTAATGTAGTTGCTCAGTGTAGGGTGTATCTTATACATTTTAAGCACTCTTTTATCCATGAATGTGGGATACTATCAAATGCTTTTTTGAAGTCAGTCCATGGCATACTTAGATTCTTCCCCTTTTTACAGTTCTCCACTATGACTTCATTTAACAACAAATGATCCTTTGTCCCATAGCACTTTCTTGTATTGCCCTTTTGTTCTATTGCCTTAATTGAGTTTTCTTCCAAATGACTATAAACTCTGTCGGCATCAATTGCAGTGTATAGTTTATATGTCATCAGAAGGCAAGTTATCAGTTTATAATTTTTAGGGTAGCTTGCAGGTTCACTCTTAAGTAGGAGCATTATTTTTCCTGTTGTTAGCCAGGTTGGCGTCTGTTTAGGGTGTACATATAAACAGTTCTTACTCATGGCTAAATCTTCATGTAAAGATGTTAAGACTTTTAACCAGAAGTTAGGTACTGCATCTGGGCCTGGGGTTTTCCAATTAGAGATTTTTCCTAACTTTGTTTCAGTCACTCTGGCTGTTACTTCATCCCATTTCATATCCTGTTCCTTTAAACTTCTTATTTTTTCTTTTACTTCTTCTATGCATTTATCATCTTTGTTATGTTCCACAGGATCTTCATAAATACTTCTTGAAAATATATCTATTTCTTCCTTTTCTGGTGGTCTTTCAAGTCCTTTTACCTTGTTTCCCAGTTTTTTATAAAAATATTTTTGGTCATCAATTTTGTGTCTTTCAGCTTTTCCCGGTTAGGGGTCGCCACAGTGGAACTCCAGTCCGCTAATGATTGGTAGTTGATTTTTACATGCCGAGTTACCAGCCCTGACGCACAACCTTCAATGAAGGTACGCCCATTCACGCATGTCTCCATGCAGAAGACGATCTCGCTGAGAATCGAACTGGACAGCGTCTTACTGTGAGGCGACAACACTACTGCAGCACCACCACCACATTTAAATTGCTTATTTTGCATTTTTCCTTTATATTTATCTACGTATTTTATAAGCTTTTCCACTTGTGCTGAGATTTTTAGCTTGTTATTTGCGATAGTGCATGATAGATCCTGATCTGTTCTAATACTGGGCATTGTTTTTATCACATCTATCTTTCTAAGTATTTTTGTTTATCTCTTCCCTCTTCTATACTCTTCTAACAGTGGCACTTCTTGTCTTAATTGCCTTATAGTTTTCTCTGTTTGATACTTCCATGATGGTATTCGATTTCTCCCCATCCTTTCCCTCACTAACCTGTGTTTTTGTGGTGGAACTTTATCAGTTATTAATTTAGCTGCACAGTAATATATCCTGTTTAATTCTATTATGTCACCTGGATCTCTATGGACAGTCCTAATTACTGTGTTCATTTGTTTTGTCAAACTTCTGACTTTTGAGGTTTTATTGACCTTCTGCAGTCTATTTCTTTCACTGATCTTAACATGTCTATTTCTATTAAATCAAACAAATCTTCTCACAGCTCATTTTATTCTAAACCAAGGTCACATTTTTGGTTTTCTATTTCCTGTAGGCATTCTACAGAAAGTTCTATAGCATTTTCCTGTGGTACATTCTCTTCAATTGCATCCTATGCCATCTGTTGCATTATCATATGGGAACTCACTGACCTATCACTCCTTAACATTGACTGAATCAGAGGTTCCACAGTTTCTTGCTCCTTCCCCTGCTGTCCAGCTTCAAGTGAATGTTTATACTGGTTTCCTGTGGAAGGTTCCAAAATATCTTCATATGGCACCAGACCAATTGTTTCCCATTCTATCAGTTTCCCCTAAATATGGATGTCCTTTAATGTTGTTATGGTGCTTTCCGAATTAGATTTTCTACACTGAATCCTTCACTTCGTAGGTACTCTATAACCTCATTTTTTTCTTTAATTTCTCCATTACTAATCTACTTTTCTACTTTTCCTCTTTGTTTTCTTATTTTTTGTATTGTAAATTTTCCATGTCTGGATTTCTTTGTCTGTATTTCTCTTCAAATATCTTTGGTACTGCTCTTTTTATATTGATTAGTTTTTGGTTTCTCCTTTGCATAGATATTACACTGTATTAAATCTCTTTTTCTTTCCCATGTCCATATTTCTTCTTCAGATGTCACTTGATCTTCCTCTTTCTCCTTACTCTGGGGACTCATTTCATCATGCTGTAATGTAACCTGTGTTAGACCTTCTACACCAAATCCTTCACTTTGCAGGCACTCCAGAATTTCAACTTCTATTTTTTTTACCTACTTTATTAAGTTTCTTTTCTACCTTCCCTCTTTGTGATATTATTTTTTTTTATTGAGAAATTTTCCATATCTGGATGCCTTTGCCTATATTTCTCTTTGAATATCTTTGGGGCTGCCTTCTTTATATTGATTAATTTGGCTTTTGCCTGTGCATAGATATTGCTCCATATCATATATCTCTTTCTTTCCCATGTCCATATTTCTTTTTTATACTTTTCAAAATTGTCTAGGTTTTGTTGCTTATATTTTTCCACTTCTTCAGATGCTTCTTTTTGCAAACAGATCAACATTTCTTGGTCTATATTCTGTTTTTCACAAATCTGTTGTATTAATGAACATAAATTTTTATTTGAGACTTCTTACAGTTTTTCTTGTGGAAGTATTTTCCTTTCCTCTAATTTCTCTCTTAATCTATTTGTATATCTTGTGTCTGGAAATTCTGGGCCTTTTGCATAATAGTAACAATACATAATTTCTTTCTTATCCTCAATTGTCTACTCTATCGTCTTTATGGCTCTTCTTTGGCCTATTAGTTTTTGTGATTTTTGTGGACTGCTACTTCCTTCTGCAACAGGGGGGGGGGGCATCCTCCTCCTGGGCCTGGCTTGGCCCCATTGCAGGAATGTTTCTGTATTTTGAAGATTCTACACTCTCATTTTTTTCCATTCCTGGCACCAGTGCACCTATCAGGACTGGGCACTTTTTATCCTGGGTCTTGTGCACTCAGCTGTCTTTTTTTTAATTTTTGACCTACTTCAGTTTATATATCAATGCTGTTTTGGTGAGATTTTGTGAAAAACAAGGTCCACCTCATGAAGATACTCACCAAGACTTGAGGATGAATTTAGTTTCATCAATACTACTCTCCTTTGCTTGGTGACTTATCATCTGTCCATTTGGACCCTAAACTCTCCATACGGACCTATAGGGGCATCTTGCTGGTGATGCTGGATATGCTCTGGGATCCTGGCTGAAGACTTCTGTCTGAAATTCACACAATCAAACTGACCAAGGATACAATGGTGTACCATCTAAAACCAGAAATATTACAGAGAGCTTATTTGGGCTGCTATATCCAGGCTTTTGCTGTCTGCATTAATTTGTTGGTGCCCTGCAGTATGACCCTCACCACATATACCAAAACACTCACCATGTGTGCAATGTCACATGTTATAATAGTATAGTTAGGAAGCAGTTACAGCAGGGTGGCCTTAAACACTGACCATGTGTGCAATGTTACATGTTATAATAGTACATTTAGGAAGCTGTTACAGCAGGGTGGCCTTAAACACTGACCATGTGTGCAATGTTACATGTTATAATAGTAGAGTTAGGAAGCAGTTACAGCAGGGTGGCCTTAAACACTGACCATGTGTGCAATGTTACATGTTATAATAGTATAGTTAGGAAGCAGTTACAGCAGGGTGGCCTTAAACATTGACCATGTGTGCAATGTTACATGTTATAATAGTATAGTTAGGAAGCAGTTACAGCAGGGTGGTCTCTTGCAGGACGAGCAATTCCCAGCACCACAGGCAGCAGAAGTTGAAACAGCTGAGGAATCAGAAGAGGAGCCAGCAGCAGGGGATGATTATGCCAGATGAAAGTGGGTACAGTGTGCAGTGCCTCTTGCAAAAAGGCAGGGTATTGCATGTAGGTTTACAACAACATGATACAGCATTTAAGCAGACAGAATAAAACATAAATATGCATGAAGAAATGCCAGAGTGTGCCCACCTATGCATAGGCTAGTCATGCTGTGCATCTGACATAGGCAATCCAAGTAACAATGTATAAAGGGCACGACAAAGTTATCATATGCCCAGGTGGAGAAAGGAGTACAGGAATCCATGTCTTTCACAGGCAGTGTGTAAGTATGAATGCAGAGGCATATCAAAAGAAAATGTGCTTGAAGTGGCAGTGTGAGAACCAGTATGGGGGAGTTGTTCATGTCTAGATGTGCTGTGCACTGTGGTGGTATTAAAGAGAGTGTGTGTGTGTGTGTGTGTGTGTGTGTGTGTGTGTGTGTGTGTGTGTGTGTGTGTGTGTGTGTGTGTGTGTGTGTGTGTGTGTGTGCGTAGGCACAACCTCACCAATGTATCTCAGCCTATAGGACAGTTCAACAGCACACATGACAGTGACTTCATCTTTGCATGCACTCTTCACCCATGAGTCTTTACCGTGATCTTGGCTAGATGTTGGTGTGTTAGGTGACCTCATACAATGTAGGAGATGTGCAAGCATGACAATGGCCACAACCACAGAGTTGTCTTCTCCTATGAGTAGATATCTTCAAAATACATGTTACTGTGGAAGTGTGAGCATTATGAGAGCAGGATCTCACTCATCCATAACCATGCTAGTTAACATTTGTGGATGTAACAGATGACCAGCTGAGAGGATGACTTTTCACCCTGCCAGATGAACCAGTGAAGACACTGTGTGGTCTATTTTGTGATGCATTCTATCCAAGGAATCAAACATAAACAGCATTCACTCCCACTGATCAGAATGCACAGCCTAGATCACCCTCACTATCTCTCCCATGGCTGTGGTGGAACTAGTTTGTGCCTTCACAATTCACCCTGCACATATGTTGGGTCACAGCCACTGACACACCAACCTCAATCCATAGGTCAGTAATCATATCTTCAGCAAGCACAATTACCAACTCCCCTATGTAGACCTGCCTGCTCAGGAGTGCTAAGGGCAGATCAGACATCTGTCTTTTGGGGCCAGCACACTTCCCTGATCTGTAGTGTCCTCTTTAACCTGTCACTCTCAGATATCTGTGTAGTCTGGCTATTCATAGGCACAGAGATCATGGTTTGTGTAGGGGATATAGTGGTCACACGCTCTATGGCAATCACTCACTTGGGCCTCCTGACTGCAATAGTTCATACTAACCATCATTATCAAATACAACAGATCCCCCAGAATCAGACAAGGGCAGTTCCACAGTGCCAGTGCTTGGTAAAGAATTACCTGTGTATATTACAAAGCAAGTAAGTAAGTATGACCCAGCAACAGAACTACACATGAAACTGATATTTTACAACTACAAACATGGGGAAAAAATAATACAACCTGGCCATGCCTTGCACGGATGATCATGTACTGGTAAACCATACATCAGACACGTTTACTGATGTTTAGAGAGACTATGAGGTAATGTGGACTTAGAGCTATTGATGAAATGAACCACCTCTACATACCTGGTTTATCTACTTTTGAAACTCTGTGGGGTCTGCCCACATCTGCCCCATTATCCAGCAGTACTACCTATGAAGGTAGTACTGCTTTTCAGTGAGGCTAGAACCTCCTCTGTCTCCTCAAGAGGTGGTTTGGTTGATGGCTCACCACCTACTGCCAAGACTTCTGCTCTGTGTGTGGCAGCATGGATCATATAAGTGGATCTTTGGCAGACCATGTTATAGATGTGATCATGACCACCCACAACATTAATATTGCTGACAATTTCAGCCTAGGCATTGCCATATAAGGATTGGTCAGTGAAATTGTCAGCAAAAAGCCATCACCCACGAAGAAGGAGGGTCTCCAGTAGCACCTTGTTCTCCTCATCTCTAAAGTTTGGTTTGTGGGTACTTGTGGATGTACCTCAGGATGTACCACCTTTCTTTGGACCCTGTTTTTTAGGCATATGTCTGTTATTATGGGATACAGTAGAATTAAAAGTAGTGTTCCAGCACAGGACTCCATATATCACTACTGCTCTTCTAGGCCATGTAGTATACTGTAGGTGTGCCGTAGAGTTAGATATCTATATTCTTAATCTTTATTTAAATGCCATGCATGTATGATTACTGACTACATATTCTCAACTAAAGAACCGCATAGCAGCAACTGAAAAACAATCTCTTACAAAAGCACTCTTAAAAATGCATGCACTAAATTACACACGTGCAAGGCACAGAACACTACAGCAATATTGAACATTGCTCTTAATATGATTTCAGTGATATATGACTATCATCCTGCATATTACTACCATCAGTATACTTGCAATGTAACCATTAATAGACTTTTGGGCAACATGTTTACAAGTACAGATAAACTGACATCCATTATAGGCCTTAGTGCAAAGAGCAGAACAAAAGCTACAATTCAAAGAAGGAACTGTGCAAAATTAACACTTACCTTCCTGAGCAGGTTTTATTTTTCATAAGGAATATTTCTTCCAAAACACCCTGGCAGGATTCAAACTCTTGTTACAGAAGATTTTCTTTTTGTAGTCCATGATGACCTGTACTTCTTGTCACTTTTACATCCACTCCCCTACCCTACCCCCAATTCCCACACACCCCAGTGTCCCCACACTTATACCTATTACAGCACACCCACTTCCTCCAACACCCAATCAACTCACTCACCCCACCCACATCCAATCAACAACTCCCACACCCAATCAACTCATCCACTTCACCCACATTTATTCTACCTCCTCTATCACTATTTTATAACATACCTCTATCCCCTTTTACACTGCAATAGGCATAACCTAATACCTCTTCTATCCTATATCTAAAGCTAACATCATGCCTACCAAACCTTCCACATTATTTACTGAAATACTACTACTTATTACTTTTTCCTACCTACACTATCTCACCAGACCTCTGTATGTCAATCACTTCCCTTCATTTCACACTACTGCCTCACTCCACATACACCACACATACTCCCAAACATTTATATCTTCCAGCCTCTACTTCCTCAACAATACTCTCCTCTTCCCCTGTAAACTCATATCACATGCTAAACATACCTATCCTCTCCTATCTCAAATCTTACTATCGCTAAACTTAAAACTAAGCAAACTAAATACTCACTCTCCTATATTCATCACTTAATCTCTACCCTTCTCTCTGGTGACATACACCCAAACCCCGGTCCCTCCCCCTCACACAATTCAACTTCCCCATCTCACCTACCCTATTTAACAAGTAGGTCCTTCCACTTCACAGCTGTAATATTCTATCCATCTCTGAAACCTGGTTGAAACTTCATATAAAAGACTCAGAACTGATTCCTTCTAACTACAGTATTCTTAGAAAAGATAGAACACAAAGGAAAGGGGGGCGTCACTCTCCTCTACTCCTCATCCCTTCTAGTGACCCCCTACTCCAAACCCATCCCCGTATTTGGCAATGCAGAAATAATCCTAGCCTTCCTCCACATAAATAAACATAAACATATCTATATAGTCACTATTTATATCCCCCTGGAGACAATGTCCAAACTCTTGAAGATATCCTCTCTTGGCTCTCTACCAACATTACTAATGAAGCTATTATTTTGGGGAATGTTAACATTAACTGGTCCACAATTCAATCTCCAACTAACTCCCTAAATATAAATCTTTATAACTTCACTCAACTCATTACCGCAACAACTATACCCTCCAAAGACTTTCACCATGGGAGCATCCTGGATTGGATCCTAGTTTCACATCCTCACTACATCACTGATAGTGGCACCATTCCTGACCCTCTATGTGACCATCTTAACACTTTTGCCCACCATCTTCCCTCCTCACTGCAACAAATCCACACCATTGCCACCATCCAGTGTCTAAAAAACTTCAACCTGGATGAATTCTCAAATGCACTAAAAAATAAACTTGAACCCACTAAAAACATTATCCCTTGAAAATGCTGTTTCCTACTTCAACACGATATTCTTAGATTTGCTAAACTCATTTTCCCCCTGGAAAACTAAATGCACAAAAAGCAACCCTGTCCCATGGTTAACTAAGAATACTTTGCTCATTATAAAACTTCAAGATAAAGCTTGGAAACACTACCATAAAACTAAAACTACCACCACCCTCAATGAATACAAGATACTTCACAATAAAATAAAAAAAAAAACATATTATCTCAGACCGCAAAGTTTATTTTGCAACACTCTAAACCAACCATAATACTAACCCTCAAAAATTCTGGGACAGAATTTCCTCTCTCCTTTACCCAGGTAAAAAAGAAAACCCCTGCGTTGGCCCTCCTGCCTCTGACCTGACCTAGAATCCGACTTTAACTCATTCTTCATCAGTTCCATAGCCAAACTTACATTATCCTTCACTAACAATAATGTATCCCCTCCCTCACAAACCCATCCACATGTCCCTCCTTCATCTAGTAACTCTAGCCCCCAAACTCCTCCCTTCCCCATGAATCCTATCCCCATGTCTACTATAAAAAAACTACTCCTAAAAATGAAACCATGTTCTAATGCTCTTGATGATACCTTCCTGTTTCCTAAAAATAGTAGCAGAGGCCATTGCTTTTCCCTATCTGCATTTTAATAAATCGATCAATTTCAGAATGCCATGTTCCCCAACTGTGAAAGAAAGCTTTTATTATTCCACTCCATAACGGAGGCAACAACAATGACATCCCACAACTTCTGACCTATTGCTATCCTTTCCCTTATTTCTAAGCTCCTCAAAAAAATGTGTCCACCTTCAACTCCTACCCTATCTCTTAAACAATAACCTCCTTACTCCAACTCAGCATGGATTCAAACCAGGCCATAGTATGATCACTGCCCTTCTCTCTTTCATAAAGACCATAAATAAGGCCAATGATACTGGTCATATTGTATCCACCCTCCACTTAGCCCTGTCAAAGGCTTTTGACACCATCTCTCACAATCTTCTCATTACCAAACTTTCAAAACTAAACCTATCCCCCTCCTCTATTAACTGGTTCACCAGTTACCTATCAAATAGGCAGCAAGCAGTCAAGTGGAAAAAAGCTATTTCACCTTTCCTAGGTACTCCCACAGGTGTCCCTCCAAGGCTCAATCCTAGGTCCCCTTCTATTCAATATCTTCATAAATTACTTCTGTCTTGCCATCCCCAGCACCAACCTCATCCAATATGCCGATGACTCCACTCTAATCTGTTCTGCCACGTCTACTTCCTCACTAGCACAATTAACTCAAGAAGCCTTCCATTCCACAGAACAATGGATGTTAAATAACCATCTGGCACTCAATGCAAACAAGACTAAACTAATAATATTTACCCCTTCCAACACCACCACCTTAGACACTACTAGGGAATACTACTTGCTTTTAATTGTGTCTGTCCATGAGAATTGTGAGTCCCTACTAGGGGACACTACTAAACCATTGTACATAATCACTTTGTTTTTTATATTTTCTAATGTTATCGAACTTCTTATGTAATCTATGTAAGTTTGTCTATTTGGAGCTTTTCTCCCCAGGCCTCCACTGAAAATGGACATGTATCCAGTTGGACTATCCCAGTAAACAAATGTAAAATAAAATAAATAAATAAATAAATAAATATTTCCCTACATCAATTAAACTGGCTAATAAACTGCAAATAAATAAATAAAATAAGTAAATAAATGTAAATTCACCCTTCAGGGTATGATAATTATGCTAATTAGGGCTCATCTTATTGTTTTTGAATCACTCATTTGGTCAGTGAGTAAGACTGATAAACATTGTGGTGATTTCCATAAAATGACGTGCACAAATCTGAACAGCTGCAGTAAGTTCTGCATATTACTTTAGGGATGTGGAAATTTCCATCCTATATGTAAACATCATCATAAGGAGTCGCTGTAGAGAATGCATTATCAAAAGCATATACAGCAATGGAAGACTGCCACACATTAAAGTGCCATTGCAAACATAAAAATGCAATACATATGTTTTCATATTTTGCCATATGTCACTCAAATTAAGTCCCCTTCAATATCTAGTGGGGCATGGCAGATGGGACACATGAAAAACTGCTTTGTGTTCAATTTTGTGTAATTTGTTTTCTGAGATTCTTCAAGGTGATACATCATGGCTGGAGATTGAGATGGTAGTGCTTATTTTAGAACACAGAGGTGGTATGAGGAGGAGTGGAAGAATTTTCTGGACATTCTCCATAAGGAGCACATGCCATAGGCTCCGGCAAGAGATCTATACCTGTTCACAGTATAAGACTGATGCCTGGA
The DNA here is from genome assembly GCF_019279795.1 of Protopterus annectens. Classification (NCBI taxonomy): domain Eukaryota; kingdom Metazoa; phylum Chordata; order Ceratodontiformes; family Protopteridae; genus Protopterus; species Protopterus annectens. Next base: position 1,543,582,105 of record NC_056731.1, on the reverse strand, counting down.
ATAGTTTGGCAAGGCTGTCACCCATGCTACTGGTATCCCAAATGAGGGGATAAGGCTGCCACCATTTCAGTAACATGAGGTGGTGCAGTCCTGACATCCTTTGCCGATAGGCAGGAGAAGTTAAATGCCTCAGTACTGTAAGAATAACTTCTTTTACCTACCCCAATGACATACCATTATGTGCCACCATCAATTTTCTGATTATATTCCTTTTATATCTCTAGCCCCTAGAGATAGAAAAGAATAGCTCGATGCACAAGATCAGACTGGTGCACCTAAGAGAGTGCTAAGATGAATATGCATGCTGTCAGAAAAAGATCTGGCTTTTAATCATAAAACTATTAAGCATTAAATAATAATGATATAACTTGTATATGCAAGGATATGTCACTACCGGCACAGATCAAAGGCAGGTATTACTATGAATATATATAATGGTAGAAGTATATTACTATGAATATATAATGGTAGAAGTGTTTTTTGATACCTCCTTCTGTATAGATGGACAAGTGGATTTACATATTAAGCGCTTTTGTTATTGCAATCAGTATGCTAGTGGGTTAATTTCCCACCCTTCACAAGACTAACCTTTGATTAGGACAAATATTTTATGTAATTTTTTTCTGACTGGAAGTAGCACTGCAGCAGTACAAGGTCCATATGGAAGTTCATAATTTTAGTTTTGTTAGATATTTCACAGTTTACTATATGACTGCCTGTCCTTTTCCTATCACATGCGATTGAAATATGTCTGTCTGAGCAGCAGTTTTACATTTTGTTATGTTCAGTATTCTCAGACATAAATACATCGCCACAGGTGCTCTTTTGTTGCCTAAATAGTCCCAGTTGTTACTATTCTATTTGTAGAATTGCATGGCTAGATTACTGGTATTTTATGCCTCCCCTGTATTATATACAACAATCAAAAAATACACCTGATATGATTGATGGTTTGCAAAGTGTACTCTGTTTAACCGTATCATTATCAATGTTTGTTTGTGTCTTTCAGCTTTTCCCAGTTAGGGGTCGCCACAGCGGAACTCCGGACCGCTAATGATTGGCAGTCGATTTTTACGTACCGACTTGCCAGGCCTGACGCACAACCTTCAACCAAGGCACGCCCATTCACGCATGTCTCCACGCAGAAGATGTTCTAGCTGAGAATCGAACCGGACAGCGTCTTACTTTGAGGTGAAACGCTACCGCAGCACCAATAGATAAAATAAATTTTTCATTGTGTTTGCATTTCTCTTCTCCAACCCCCTTTTTTGTTATCCTTTATCTTACATACTCTTTCCCTATTTTTACTATTATATGCAGTAGCACAGCAAATGGAAACCAGTCCAATGACTAGGTCTGTCAGACCCTTACAGTAGCTGCTGCACCACTACCACCAGCTGAATCACCCCGCAGATCTGGGTCCCAGCCTGCCACAGTTGCCTCTACACCTGCCTTACCTGCACCAACTGTGTCTGGTAGCTCTGTATAGGAAGTTGGTACAATGGTACCTGCCAGTAGCAGTAAGAGATGAGGGGACCCTTTGTTCCCCATTAGCAGCTGGACGAGCTTGTGGGGAGTATCATTGACTGGAGGATGAATCCTGCATCAACCAATGAGGTTGGATGCATGTTTTGGCAATCTCCTTGAGTTTTGCCCCTGCCCAGCACTTGCTGCACCTTCTAGGCCAGGACCCAGTGGTGACAGTACACAGGGTGGCAAGTAATCTTCAACTGGATCTTAGCTGGCACAGACAGAATCTGTGTATACCCATTCCTATCCCCCAGCCTGGCTCTCCCTTTCCTTTTGTGGACATGCCCACCCATTGGTTTTGCAATCCTCTCCTTATCATTATCTTCCCTGTGTTCGTCTGCTGTCGCTCTCATCATTCTGTCCCTCTTTCCTCATTGCATTAAACTATGCCTAGTTAGTCTTGTCTGTCCTTTCATACTAGCTACCCTACCCATTTTACCACAATCTTACTCCCCCTACTTTTCCCCAACTTTCTCTTCTCTTAAAATTAAATTAGTTATCTATCCCACAAAAAAGTTTATTCTTCCTACCCCACCTCCATCCTGTCCATTTCTTATTAATTTACCATCTATTTTACCCTCTGTTAGATTTCCATTTTCATCTCTGTCCTGTACTGTCATTTTTAACATTTAAACTGATCAAAATAGATAAACATACCACACACATGCCCCAAAAAAGGCTTATAACGCAATGTTATCTTTTTGTGGTCATGAAGAACACCATTGATAAACAAGTGTGACAAGAAATGCCCCTTACATTTTATAGGAAAAATTAAATCCAATCACTATCATGAGCTAAATTTATTGCCATCACTCGTGCAAATGGACTGAGTACTGTTGCATGGTATTTGTCAAATATGAAATGGAGCAAATCTTGTTTCTTTATTATGACAGTTGCCATGGTTCGGCTTGATAATGATTTGCTTTATACACTAGCAATGCGCAGAGTGGGGTGTTATAATCCTTTCATTGTCATATTTGTTTATTGTATTTTTCTGCCTATGATATGTATGTGTAACACTCCCCTGATATGTGTTTCTATGACCCCTTCAATATGACCTGCAATAGCTCATCCTTCTGATGCTGTGTTTAATAGAATATCAGAGATGACAATTGTGGGCTCATTACCTTGAGTCTTGCCCTATGATTTCTTTTTCTGGTCTATTATTGTGTAGCATACCCTTGCGTCATGTTTGTATGACATCCTACATTTAACTTCTAAAATAGTTCACCTTGCTGAAGCTTTGTTTAATATAATGTCATTAAGTCAGTCCTGGACTCATTTCCCTTGAGGCCTCTAGTTTGATTCTGATTTGAGTCTGTTATCGTGTAGAATTCAGTTGATATGTATTTCCATGACCTGTTATGTATTGTCTTAAGGAGCTATTATGTATCTACATATTACCTGCTTGTTTCAGGTCAGCAATGATAGCTCTTTCTGAAATTGAGGTTATCATTTCTCTAAATAACAGCTGTTTTCTTAGCTCATAGGTGAACATGCATGTATGTTTGTTTGTTTGTTTACTTATTTATTTATTTTTAATTTATTTTTATTTTCAAATCTGATTACCTTTTCAGTCCTCAGCTTACAGGATTTCTTTTTTAGTTTGTCAGTCTGGAACTAAGGACACCAACAGAGCCTTTGCACAGAGCACTTACTGAGCTACAGATCTGAATGCAGTACTCTCTGTCTCTCTCCGATATTGCACTGTAAATCTGCCCCTTTCTCCAGCACCTGCACATCCACTGCTGTTCTAAGGCTCCCTAAGTCAGAAATCAGCTTCACATGGTGTGCACCTGATAAATCACTTTCCCATTGTAGTCCAGCCTGTGCTATGCCGTTCATGTCCCATTTTTGTATCTCTTTTTATGTTATTTTTTTCTTTCCTGTATAAGGTCCTTTTCTGAACTAGCTAAGCCTTTCCTACTCTAGGGGCTAACTCAATGATTTTAAAACTAAGTTGAAAAATAGGTTAATGCCAACCTACTGGGTGGGAATATATGAAAGGGGTGTAATAGAGGTTTTCTAGACTAAAGAGAGGGTTTTCCAAATCTGATCTGGTCATGCTCATTGGCACAAACAAAGGAGGTAAGACTGATGAGGGCTTTTGGTCTACAATAATGATTTTTCTTTGTTGCCTTGGGAATATTGCATACCCATTGTTACATCCCACTGAAATTTGAGATAATTTTCCCAGTGACACTGATCAAAGATGGAGCTGTCAGGTATCACTGGCAGCTAGACATAATGTTTTCTGACTTCCTGGAGGTGATTTTGAGTAGAGCTAGAAAGGGCTGTATGTTTTATGTGGCCTGATGACATTCAACTTTTTACATAGTAGATTACGGTAGGCCCCTGTATTTGAAGATATCCTTGAGTCTCCAGCATAACCTACCAGTAATTAGGATTACATTACAAAATTCTGGAAATGTTACCCTTCTAGAGGTGTACCTATAGTGCCATATATTTTTACATTATAATGTAAGAGTCATCACAGTAGATTAACCAAGCATCGCACATAATATTTTATGGGTGATTTCAATAATGTTTATTGATAAAAAAATGCTGCTATACCTTAGATTTATTATTTTTTTTTCCTGTTTTAACCCAGACTAATTGAAAACATTTCTATTAACTGGCATAATGAGTGCCCATGCACCCTAACACTGTTGCTAATATTATTTTTTTTTTCTTTTTGAATGGGCCCTTGGAATACTGTCCCAGACCTGATCTGTCTGAAGAGTATTTACCAAGTATGGAGGTTTCATGATGCATATTGGAATATTATTTTGCACATCTGTATGCTTTACTTAACAGATTGTTACACAAGCAATACAATCACTTAAGATTTTTTCTTCTCTTTCTTGTTTTGCTTTTCTTACAATTTCTTAATTGGGGAACCCTTTCCTTTCTTGTTTCCCTGTATATCCTTACCTCTACATGACCTAACTCTTATTGAGTTTGTATTTTAGTAAATGTTTTGGCAAATAAATTGACTACAGAGATAGGTATAATGGATATACGCTGTAAGCTTTGTCATTTTTATTCAAACATAGCAATATTTCTTTATGTTCTTGGGGATATGCATCTAGTGGTGGCAGTATGAACCATAACAGATATTCAATTTCTTACAGCTCAAATTGCAGCACAACTCTCCTTAGCACTAAGTTATTCATGATCATAAATGAAAATAAAATCAAACCTTAACTGACCAATTTGTATCTCTCCAGGTTAATGTGGGTACACCCTATGTGCAGGTCATCCGGTATGATTTGCATTTAGCAGCCTTCAGTTTAAATGCATAAAAAGACTTGGAGATGGTCATTAGGGCTCTCTTTCTGAGGTGTTTGAAGCTTTTAGTTTATATTCACTATTCATTCATATCTGTAGTAGTCCGCAGTTATTCTTCACTTTTTACTTTAAACCATGTAGTTTCACTGTTTGGAACATCAGAGTAAAGAAAGATAAACAAAGATGCTCACTTCCCTTGTATCGTTTTACTTTATTAGTAGAACATCTTATTTCCTTCATCATATATTGTGCAAAATACTCAGGATATAACTGTGATGGGTCCCTGCTCCAGGCCAGTAATCATAAAGTCTCAAGCTCACCACTGAGTTTGGTGAGGGATAGTCACTAAGAACAAAGATGGATTCTCACAGTATTTTAAGATGTAGCTCCCTGCAGCAAACACAATTCCCCTTAAGATCACACGGGGATCACACTCCAGACCTGGGAATGGATTCTTCTTCTCTCTCCAGATCCACACAAAACTCCACACTGACCACTTTGGAGCTTTGTGTCCAAATTCCCAATAGCTGGCACACACACTTGGATATCTGCATTTCACACAGACATACACACCTGGGAAAAGCTGGCACAGATTTACTAGCTGTGTCCTTTTCTGCCCAGACTCTGAGGTAATCATGCTCCCACCAGTCAGCTACCCTAAGGCACTTAAAAGTGTACCCAATTATACTGTCTAAAATTAATACTAATACAAATGGTAGAATGTGACTAAAGCAGCAAGGGTTTCTGGAGTAGCCATACTGTCACTAAAACAAGCATAAGTACTCTGAAGATTAAAGGACCAGCCACAATGAAAGATATGAAAATATTTAATAAATAATAAAACAGAAAACAGGAGAATACTGAATACAGTAATCAACAGAGTTTCAGTCACAAAGAGATAAAAATAATACAGTTGGATAGTTTCTCACATTTTCGGAAAACAGTGCTAAACTATTCTCACCAAATGTCCCTGACTAACTAAAGAATTACTGTTCCCTGACTACTTACTAAAGCAAAGCAAACTGATGTTTGCTGAATGTTTTACACAACAAAAGCCAGATGAAGCCTCTCTTTGTCTGTGTGGACATGTCAGATATATATCCTGCAAGAACTCTTTCCTGTCAGGTTCCAAAGTGTAAGAGTTCCAAAGAAACCAGATGCTGGTTAGAGGATGACATCACATCTGGTCACCTGACTCTAGTACAATACATATACACAGCTTTGCTAAGATCAGTGTCTGAACGTTATAACACCACTTCAAATGTTTCACCCTTCCAGGGTTCTCTGATAAACATACACATTTGATCAGGTACAACAATGCAACCTAATATACATGCCTACATTCTTTCTGTCTAGCAGGACCTAATGTTGATGCATTTTTAACAAAAGTAACTTTGCAAATATATCTTTAACTCAAACATCTGTACAAATCAGTGTGAGATTGGATGGGAAATTCACCCTGGGGATCACTTCTGTGGCTCTGCTCGACAGGGGAACAGGAAAATAATTTTCTTGGGTGGCAAAAGCCAGCGTACATTTTTTGGCTAAGCTTGTATGGGCCTAGGGCCAATAGCCTAGTACCTACCTACCTATGAACTATGATAGTCAAATAACATAAAATTCATTACAAAACTCCAGCTAGCCAGACTGGCATAGGTACACATGTACTGCCTACTCTCCCTGGCAAAGATGACACTACCTCATAACAGCACTGCTTGGACCATAAGAGTTAAGAAAGATATCAAGCTCACTCTCCTTGTATTGTTTTACTTTATTAGTAGAACATGTTATTCACTTCATTATATATTGCACAAAATGTTCAGGATGTAACCATCTGTCATTATAGTACAGGCTTAAAGTTATCAGCTGCTAATGACTTCTGCAATATTGAACTGGGTTTGATCTCCTTGATTTCTATTAAGATACCCAGTGACTCAGAGTAAGTCAATTAACCATAATATGCTTTTAGGTTGCATTTGAAAACAAAAGAGACAGTGCCATTCCTTCCATTTCACTTGGATTACTATCACTGTTCCACATTTAGGCATCATCTTCTGTAATGAAACTGATCTAGTAAAAATAGTTTTTTTTTAATTATACTCAGTTCTTAAGGCACCTTTAACAAATGGGACACATGTATTTCTTTCCATTTAATTAGCAATTTAATGTTACAGTTATGAGGTTAGTCCATGTGTTCCTTAACAACGTCCTTAGTTCTTCTTACAAAATGTTAAGTAATGAAGCACTTTCTATAAAGTTGTCTTTGGACTGGGCCATGAAGGAAAGGGGTCCTCAGATCAGATGACTTAAGGTGACTAATAAAAAAAAATAAGTCGAGTTACTGCTTTAGTAACTAACTTATTAAATAACTAAACAATAAAAAGAATGCATGTCTGCTGAAACTTATTTTTTAAATGAGAAATATGTTTTTTGACATCACTTGTGACATAGGCAATCACAAATTTATATAAATGAAAACAAGCCATATTGATATATTTTCAATTGTAAACATTACACATCACATATAATCTTCTGTACAGTCATGATCAAATTAACAGCACATAGCTCATTCAATTTCTGCTTTCCCTTAAATGTCATTCCTCCTCCAAAGCATTATTCTGCATGTAGTGTTCCCATAATACCCATTTTTTATTTGCTCCTGCCCTTTTCTAAATACTCCACTTCCAAATGCTGCTTTTTTCTAGTATGGTCTGATTTCCATTTTCTTGTAATTGTTTTTATGGCAGCCACCAGAATTAAACTCCGCAAGGCTTTACTTTGTATAGACAATTCTGATTCTGTATCAAAGCTCAAAAAATCATTTCCTTAGTTAAACCTATTTGCTCACCTAGTATTTCTAAGTAGTGCGCAGGGCAATTTTTAAAGTCTGACAACTCATTATACTCACAGAAAATAAGTTCCTGATTTTTTCTTTCTTCTGAATCACTGCTCCAACATTTGTAATCTACCTAGCAAAAATCATTTGGAGTCTGCTCGGGGTATAAAAATACAAATGCAAACACTTCCAAGTAAATTCCTAAATCTTGTAGACTTTGTTGCATATTTGGGAGCCATGCATATAGCCTCCCATTGTTTCTTTGTGAAGTGCGTATCCGGTCTCTCCTCAATTCTTTCTAACCTCCTCTGATTTATTCCAATAGTTATCATGCAATATTTTATATAGCCTATTAATTGCCCTTTTATAACAGCAACTTCTCTTCTAGATTCTACTAAAAATTCTACCATTGCTGGTCTTTCACTTAGGATCCCTAATTCATTTGTATATGCCTATACTCTGATAGTATTCCTTGATAGTGAAGTCAATTTATAGTCTGCAATCCAAATGCATTCTTGGCAACTTCCCACTCTATTACATGTCCCTCTCTAATTATTTGCTCCCCAAACCTTGATCGCTTTGCCACTTTTTTCCAGTAAATTCTAGTCTCCTCCTGCCTATTCTCTGTAGCCCTGATGGGAGTCATCCTTTTGGGCAGAATCTCCTTTCTCCATTCCAGTGTTGGCTTAGTTCTTAGAATACCTTCTGCTACTTTATGAGTATAATATTCTGTATGGTCATTGTTATTCTCGCCAAAGATCTGCATCCAAAATACCATTCCCTCATTTCTTGAGCTTCCCTCCTGTTTCATCATCATCTCTTTCTACTTTGAATAGCTTTCTGTTTGTGTTATATATAGGAGCCTTAATTATGTAGTTCAGAAATACCCCTTTAAATCAGACAATCCCAAACCAACTTGTTCTACTGGAAGGATCAACTTATCCCAATTGATTCTTGACCTCTTCTTTTCCCAGATAACATCCTTCAACTTTATTAATTGCTATCCACAATTTCTCCTCTGTTTGATAAAACTATGCCTGCTCTGCATATAAAAATAAAATAACTAAAACATTTTGACTGTATCTTGCTATCCATAGCCATGAGCAAGAACCTCCAGTTTTTCATTTTTTTGCATTATCATTTCTTTAGTCTCTTCCCACATATCCTTAGCAGTCATAACAGAATCCTTTTTAACCCATACTACTACTAAGTACTTAATTGTATCATGTCCCTATAAATATAGGTATTGCTGAACCAATTTATGTGTGGGTACATAGTTTACAGCTACTTGTTTTATCTTCATTAATTTTGTCTCTCTAAAAGACTTGAAACAGTCTTAAAATGTTCCACAACATTGAAATGTCCTTTTCTATTTTATCAGGTATAAAATAATGTCATCAGCAAATAACACCAACTCTTTTTGATTACTACACCAATTATATCCTTGAATTTCTGAGCCCCTTATTTTCTTTGCCAACGGTTCTAAATAAAATGCAACTAACAAAGGGGAATGAGAACACCCCTGCATGGTTCCTCTGTTCAAACAGAATTTATTAGAGAGGAACCACCCAACTTTAATTTTCACATACAATTTCTGATAAATCCTCCTATTTAACATTATTGTGTTAGCAAATGCAAATGCTTCCATTGCCCTAAGAAAATCCTAGTTTACTCTCTCGAATGATTTCTCTGTATCAAGACCCACAGACAACAGTGGTATTTTTTTGCATTCTGCATACCTCTGGATCATCATTGTTCTACTAATGTTGTCAAATGTTTGCCTGCCCTACACAAAATCACATTGATCCATATCTATGAATTTTGGTATCACATTGGCCATTCTTTTAACCATTTTATATATATAACCACTTTAAATCATGGTTTAAAATTGAAATGGGCTTTTAAGAAGCTGGATCTGATTGGGTCTTTTTTAGGAATTACAGCCACCACAGCTTTCTTCCAGGAAGCTGGTGCTTCTCTTCCTTTTAAAATACTGATAAACAAAACATTCCAGATCTTTATCACTGTCTGTCCTCCTAGCTTCCAAACCTCTACAGGAACATCACCTATTACAGGAAACTTTCCTGTAGATTGGTTATACAACACATTACATTTTATCTCATCTCCTCCCACCCTAACTGCTAATAATTGAACCTGAACTAACCCTAATCCTGGCATATTTCATTCTTCCATAAATATTTCCATTTGTACTTTTTCTTGATTTCCACATTTCTCTGTTTTATACAGATTTGCATAATATTTCCAAAACAGTTTTAATAGCACTACAAGATCTCTGGTTATTTTTATTGTTAAAGGCTCCCTGAGCTTAGTAACAACCGTTTCTACTTACTGTTGTTATCTGAGCCATTGCACTAAAAGCTTTTGTGCTCTGGAACGATTACTAAAAACAAGTTGTTTAAAAGCACTCTTTCTAAACTCATCTATATTATCCAGCTAGTCCTTTATCTTCTCGTTCACACTCTACAGTTGTGCCTTTATTTCTTCTTCTATGAGATTCCTCCTATTTTGTAATACTTTAACCTTTGTCAGTCCCTCTAAATAATTGCTGTTATATCTTAACCATATGTCTTTTCCTTTATTTCTACCCTATTTTAAACTTCACTTTCATTTTATACCACTCTCTAGCTATACATTCTGAAGACATTTATGTCTTCCCTGATAACTCTAGCTTGATTCATAGGTTCATAGGACGATACTAGGCTTTAGATGCAGTGGACCTTATATAGCCTAGCCCAACACTCCTGAATCATAGGAGGTACCATTGACATGACTTATTTATATCTAGCTTCCACTCTTTTCTCTGAGGGCTTGAGGGGCCACATCAAGGGTTTATTTACAATTGCTTATCGATTTATCAAGGTCATGCTTAAAGCTACTTCGTTTTACATCCAAAAGGCAGTTTGTTTGATAAATGAGGGCTTTTTAGGAGATTTATCAATTTCACCAACATGTCATATTTATGTTTTGGTGAAAGGTAAGATCTCATAAGTGGATCTTGAAGGTGTCAATAGCTTTCTTGATGTGCAGAAGGTCATAACAGATTGAATTCTTCAAGACTTTGCAAGTTAGACAGATGTCACCACTGAAGAGTCTGTAAGAAAAAGGAAAGAGAGAGCACTTGAAGGAGTTTGGACAGCCCAAAGAAGGTGTGCCTTTGATTACTTTACTGAAGAAATGCAGCAGTCTCTCAAGCTGTGTCATATGCTTAGACAGGTACATAACAAAGGGGCTATCATACTCTTACTATGTGCCAGAAAAGAGAGAAATGATAACTTCCTTAGATTTGGAAGAAATACTCTTGGTGATTAGTCTGATAAGGTAAAAGCATTTCCTAACAGTAGTGGATATGCTTTGATCAAGGATAGTTTGCTGCCAATGAAAGTACTCAGGTGCCTAATGGCTAAGTCAATTTTAAAAGGTGCGTCACTTATGTGCTACGTTTGTGGGTGCCCAATTTTTCCTAAAGACACAATGCTGCATTTCTTGGCATTTAGTTTTAGACTATGGTCCAGGCACCATTCATTGTTGTATGTTGATCCTTCCTGAAGAACCTGAAAGTCTGATAGAGAGTTAATGACAGCTCCAAGTTTGCAGTCATCTGCAGACTTGACAAACCCAAAGCCCTTGATTCAGCAGTGATATCAGAAAAGCAAATAACAAACGGAAGTGATTCTAGGGACAATCCCTGGGGACACCACTGGTAACTAGTCTATTAAAAGTGAGCATGCTTCCCACACTAATAGACGTGGTTTTGTTAATTAGCCCGTTTGATATCCAGAGAGCATCCTAGCTGTTTACATTTTATTTGATTAACTTGATGATAATGTCAAAATGTAGGATGGTATGGAAGGCCTTTGCTATGTTCAGGAAGGCTGAGTGTACCAATTTGTCTGAGTCTAATGCATGAGTGACATGTTCAAAGAAGCCCATCAGGACTGGGAGTCAGAACCTGCTTTTAACAAACCCAAAGTGGGTGGGGTCCAGAGTTTACAGTCTTCCTGTATCTGTGTTAATAAGTTCCATAATGATGAATTTCATTGTTTTGCAGATAAGGTTGGTGAGACTAATAGGTTTGTAGTTTCTAATAGGTCTGTAGTTTCTTGGCTCAGTAGTGGACTCCCTCTTATAGAGCAGGATGACTACTGCAGTTCTCCATTCCTATGGCATGAATCTGGTGAAGAGGCTGAGGATGAATAGGCTTAGTAGTGAGTTTTCTGTGTCTGGTGCTGACAATAAGGCAATGTGGCATATTATCAGGACCCATGGAGTAAGTGTTTTTGGTGTTGGAGAGAAAGCATTCAGGATCTGCTCTGTGTTGATCAGACAGGGTGGTGTAGGCATGCTAATAAGTTGGTGAAAAATAGGCGGAGATAGAGGAGTAAAGTTAGAACAGGATGTGTCTGTTGGTATGTTTGCTATGCTCTCAGTAAATAAGTAAGTGTTCTTGTTCTGTATTAGCTGTTAGCATTGATGTGCATTACATTTCTAAGATTTCTGACATAACTGAAGAGAGCTTTGTAGTTGTTCTTAACAGAGGTAGCAATTCTCAATTATTTTTTTCTCTTGGAAGATTTGATTTTGTGTCTTTGCTGATCTTTCTGAGTTCATCTCTTGTTGATGGGGTATTAAGTTTAATTTTTAAGGGCTGAACTTCTTCCTTTTTTTTGTTCATACTAGAGTTCCACTATAGGGATGTATTGCTGAATTTGATATTATGGTCTGTGTCTTACTGGGACAGATGTTTGAATGCATGTTTTGAAGTAGGCATGAAAATTAATTAGCAGATGGGGTCATCATGGTGCGGAGGGCACTTAAATTTCATCAGGTCATTAGTTAGCTAGATTAGGTTTGCCTTGAGTAGTCTCTTAAGACAGAGGGATTTTTTGTATGTCAAGATTTACACTAATAGTGAATATTACTAAATGGTGCTCAAATCTGAACAGTGACATGGTAACTATCTATAGGTGTTGTGCATAGAGTGGAAATATTAGCGTGAACCAGGTCAGGTATTTTTGATTCCCTAGCTGGAACTTGATCCAGTTGGTCTAGGGAGTTGGAATTAATGTAGTTCAAGAATCCTCGTGTGCATTTATTTCAGTTAGAGTAAGTTTTCAAGTTAATAGAGGAATAGTTGAAATTCCCCAATAGAATAGTGTTAAGCTTAATAGTGAGGGATGTTAGTTTGTTTACATGTGTTTCATGAGCAGAAGGTGACAAGTGAGTGGTATGATAGTTGGCTATATGGTACAGAGTATTACTTACTGAGTAAAGGATATACATATGGTCAAAGCTATTATCCTGACTTAATGAGCCTGGAAGTGAGATGGTTTCTTTCTTAGGAATACAGACACACACCTTCTGACAAGGCCATCATTTTCTATAGTGAGTCTAAAAAATTGGTTGACACTAATACCCTGAACTGTTGGGGGTACCTTTACTGTTCTGAGACCATATTTCAGTAACTACTCAGATATCTATATTTGCAAAAGATAAGGATGCTTATAGAGAGTGCAACTTCTTGGTTAGGTTTCTAACATTGACCAGTACTACTTTTACATAGTTTTGATTTTGGTTAGCTATGTAGGTAATTTGAATTGAATGACCTTACTTAAAAATGCAGTAGGAAGAAGAAAAAGGTCCTGGTTAATGTTTGGAAGTCATGAGAAGAGATGTGCAGGCCGTCACTAGCAAAGCAAGTTGTCAGTCATCTTCTCCTAGGCTGACATATATCGGATCTCCTTAGAATAACGCCAATAGGTAAGCCAAAAACTGAAGTCAATTATCTTTTGTTATTATGGCAGCACTCTTGACAATTGTAGGATACTCCTCAGTACTAGTTTCATACCAAATACAGATGCATATTTTGAGAGCTCTGTCATTGGTTTGAGGGGTTAATATACTGGTTAAGGTGTTTACCTCACAGGCACAAAATACAGGGTTTAATTTCCACCTTTGGACACTCTCTGATTATTGGTTAGGCATGCAATAGTCTCCAGACTGATTTACCAAGTATTTACCTAAGTCTCTGTTTATATGATCCAAGGAGATAAGTCTGAAGTCATTCACTCCCATATGTGCAATGACCATGTCATCTGTGTACTTATGGTGAATGGACTTGGGGGCCCTAGTAACACTATAGATCATGTCGTCTGAGATGCAACTATCTGTCACTCTGTCTTTCCGCAGTCTCATGAAAGAGAGATTCAGCTGTGTGTCTGACTATGGAGTCATCTATAACTGGGATGATACCAGATGTGCTGTCTCAGTCTTACAGCCTTAAGAGCTTTGACCTATCAGTTAAGTCACTCCTTTCTGCAGTTGTGTTTTCTGTGTATGTTATTTTCCTGTTAGTGAAGAGTAGAGTGTTCCATATATCAAGCCTTCATCTAGAAGGCCTTTGTGGTATAGGCAGGGACTTTTCAAGTACCTCCACATAAGAAGACTTATTTGGTTTTTTAGGATATAATCAGCATGGTTGTGTGATTTGGATGTCAGAACTGACAATGTGCTGTGTAGAGTCCACAGTCTTTGAAGAAAGATTTGTCTCTAAGGTGACTAGATAACTGCAACTCTCACAGATGTAAAAGTCTATAGGAAGACTCAAACAGTCATCAAGGAGCAAAAGGCAGCTCTGGCATTGCCTCAATGTACCTGTTGCTACCAGGCTGGCAACATATGGTGAGATAAACTGTAACGTCATGATATTTAATGCCTGACAAAATATGGGTTAATGATGAATGCTAATTAAGTGGTCTAGTAGGAAGGATCTAGCAGATTTTAAGAGAAGTATGGCAAAAAGGCTAAACCTTCTAGACAGTGAACTAAATGGGCAGGAAGAGCAGAATAAGGGTAATTTGATGTTAGCAGTATAAAGGAAGGAGTTTAGTGTTTGAACTACTCACTTGTATACACAGATGTGATGATAGTGGGAGGAGTTTTCTAAATACAAATTGTTGTAAGGGTAGTCATCTCAAGAACACTGGTTGGCTGTTGGCTGGGTGAGCACTCAGTATTCTGGATCTGTAGGATACAGTTGGAGGGCAGATGTATTTAAATAGCTTTCACATTTGATACTTTTGTGCTACTGACAAAAGGAATGAAAGAGGAGAGGAAGGCAATGTATTAGTCAAATTAACATAAGGGGCAGACAATAACAGACAATGGCTTTAAATGTCATATCAGAGTTATGGTGGAACATACCACTCAACTGTCCTTGATTTTAGGGAGATCCCTAATTTTGAGACAAATTTTGGCTCTGTCCCTCTTAATCCCTTCTGAAAATGATGACTTTCAAAGAAAAGAAGGGGAAGCACACTTAATAAATAATTATAATAATTAGATATATAGTCCTCTTTTCCTTCAGGAAATGTATATTAATCCACATTCTATAATTCTGTCAGTGTCTCAAGTTAATAGTGCTAATATTTCAAAAATGTCCCTTATTATTTTTGGATTTGCCTCTGAGTCTGTTGAGATTTGTCCCTGATTCATTGAGAACTATGGGTGAATGGTGAAAAAAAATCTGCAAAGCAGAACTTTGGTCTCAGAGGCTTGTAGCTATAACCTCCCCCTCACAACAGCTAAGTACGATACATACTGTGGTGTAGCCCTGTCCGAACAAACTATCTGGTTTCATGCTCCTTTTGTAACCATATCAGCTTGCTGGGTCCCTATTAAAACCATGAAAGACAACAGCACTGAACTGCAAAGCATCAAGACTGGGAAGCTGAAAGTGCAAAATAGTGAAACCCAACAACAACGAAATGAAAAACATCGGACCTGCGCACATCAAAGGTAAAAACGCAGAACATCACAGACAAAAGTTTTACAGGGGGCAAACACCCCTATAGCCCCCATGTGTGGAGTGCAACCCCCCCCCCCACTTTCCCAGCTAATTATATATACCATCTCTAAATTTGCACTACGGCTGTACCATGATTACACATAATAACTCATCTGCCTGGTTCATTGTTTCAAGGTTTTTTTGTTGTCAGCTTTCATTATTCTGCTCTTTCACCATTCCGGTCTCAATGTTTTTCAGTTCTGTGTTGTGGTCATTTGTGGTTTTGATAGGGACCACGGTTTGTCACATCATTCCAGACCCTTCAGAGCACCAGGCTTGGGGTTTTCATACTGCATTTATATGTATTTGCCTCTGCCTTGAGACCAGTCTTATGTTGGGATTTCTGCAAATGTTCAGACATCTGAAAAGAACTGCAACCTGTATCCATACCGTTTATTGTATCTACTCCATGTATTACTTTTAGTATGACAATGACTGATTTATCAACCTCCCAGTTTATCCTTCCTTTAAATGATCTCACTTCTAGATAGTTTTCTTTTCACTTTCATTAGTGGTGAGTCATGCAGGAACAGTTAAAACAAAGGAGTTGTGGGTCAGCACTGTAATCAAACCTGGTGTAATAAAGGTATGTTTTGTTGAAAGTTACTCATTAAAGGGAGCATGGAGTAGATTAAGCAATACATACAAGCCCTCCCTAATAGAAAACGTTGACTGCCTAAAACTAATAACATTTTCTACAATGATATTTATCTAAATCCCTCTTAAAAGCTGATAGATGTTTACATTTTTTAATATTATTTGGTAAAGTATTCCATTTAGTGATAATCCTTTTCAGAAAGTCAGTTAATTGCTTTCTTGGTCTTTACATACATCATAATAACTTAATATGTATAATGACTTATTTTTTTCTGCTGTCCCAGTCACTTCCACAAACAGTTATCAAGAAGCATAAGGCAGCTTTTGCAAGTTTCCTTGTAAACTAAAATAAGATTGCCACTGCTATATATGTCTATATTCAACCAAAAACAGTCCAAATGAGGTTTACCATTCATACTTACAAACATTCATAGATATACAAATATTTCAAGCATGGGCAATAATGTCCTTCTAATGTGCCAATACACCAAAAACGTTGTTCCCATAATAAGTATCCAGGCTGTTCTTAAAAATAGCTGAACTAGTGCTTGTTTAATGTAATTTGGTAGTCTATGTCATGGATCAGCTACTTTTTCAGAGAATCAGTTAATACACTTCTCATTCTCATCAGTACACATCCTGGCTATAATATCACCCATAATGAAAATATAAAGAGGAAAGGTAGTGTTATTGCTTTAATATTTTGCAACAACCACCACATTTCCCTTAAACAAATCAATACCAAAATTCAATTCAGCAGAGTCTCTTGAAAATAAATAATTATAAACAAATATGTATTACTGTCCTTTACATCCCACCTGGTGACAATACAGCTATATTAGACAGTATCCTACTTTGAATATCCATAACAGTTCCAAAAGAAAAATACTACTAGGTGATATGAATATTGGTTGATTGGACATAACGTCTAACTCCCCTACAGCTAGCATGAATCAATATGGTTTCACACAACTAATTAATAGCCCCATACATTACAGCAGGACATCAAATTCCCTGTTAGATTGGATCCTTGTATTAGATCATACCAAATACACCCCTACAGGTACAATATCTGACATTCTTAGTGATCATCCCAAGTCTAAATCCAGACATCTCACACATTCAATTAAACAGCATATTTATAAAACAGCATGAAACCTTTCCAAATTTTACCGAGAAATGTTTATTCCTGCCTTATCATTTATTAATGGAGCTTCCTAAAAGGGTCATACCCTTAGATGATGCTGTAAATGAATTCAGTTGAATTCTCTTTTATATCCTAAATAGCCTTGCACCTCCTAGAAGAAAGAGACTAAAAACAAATAATGCAATTTGGCTTTCCAAGCAGAGTAGAATGAGAATATAGGATAGCTAAAAAGTATGGAAAGAATAGAAAAAATACAACACACCACAATACCTTGAAAATGTCAAAATGCTTCACAATTGTACTAAAAAGCTCAGGTAAGAGCCGCCCTCTCCAAAGCAAAAAACACAGCATCAATGGGACCAGACAGTGTCCCGGGCTGCGTCCTACATGAACTCCAAGAAGAGCTAAACCCAAACATAAAACTACTGTTCAATCTCAGCCTTACTACAGGATATGTACCCAAAGAGTGGCGTACAGCAACAGTGGTCCCTCTCCACAAAGGTGGTGCCTCAACGGATCCTGGAAACTATCGCCCCATAAGCCTGACTAGCTTGGTCTGAAAAGCTATGGAAAGGATCATCATGGACCTCATAAATAAAGATATTGGGGACCTAAAGACACTGGATCCTACCCAGTTCGGCTTTGTTAAGGGCAGATCCTGCCTCTTAAACCTGGTTGATTTCTTTGAAACAGTCACCAAGGCCATTGATGAGGGGAAGGTGGTCCACACAGCCTACCTGGACCTCGCAAAAGCTTTTGATACAATACCCCACTCGGGCATTATAGATAAGCTCACCAGCTTAAATATAAACCCCTATGTCACTAGATGGGTTGCAAACTGGCTCAAGGACAGAACCCACATGGTTAGAATTGCTGGAGCCATGTCAGACTCCAAACCAGTTACAAGTGGCATCCCACAAGGCTCAGTCCTGGGACCTCTCTTGTTCGGTATATATTTCTCAGAGGTACAGGCCAACATGGAAGGACTGTGGCTGACCAAGTTCGCAGATGACTGCAAACTGGGCACCATAATCGACTCTCCAGCTGACACAAGCATCCTCCAAAAAGGCCTCATAGAAACAGACAACTGGTGCCAGAGCCATGGCCTCAAGCTAAACACCAAAAAGTGTATAGTCATCCCCTTTGGCAAAAACAAAGTGCCCACACATTACCACATAGGTGGTAATCCATTAAGTACAGAAGAAGTAATTAGGGACCTGGGGACCCAAGTTGATAGCAGTCTCTCATTTGACAACTACGTGGCCAAAGTGGTTAGAAAAACATTTTATATAGCCCACCTAATCATGAAGGGATTCATGTCTAGATCAGGGGAGGTCATCGTGCCTCTTTACTCATCCCTCATCAGGCCCATAATTGAGTACAATGCCCCTTTTGGGATGTACCTTACCAGACACCTGCAGCAACTGGAAAGACCCCAAAAGTACCTCACCAAGAGGATCAAAGGGCTCAAACAGATGCCATATGCTGCCCGGTTAAAGAAACTCCAGCTCTACTCAATGGCATACCGCCTGTTCAGGGGCGATCTGTGCCTGATGTATAAAGCCATGTCCAACCCGGAATTAATGGACATGCTGCACCTCAGAAAATCCAAATCCCATCGAGCTATGCGCTCGAGAGACTTGAACCTCAGCACTGAAATAAATGGGACATGCTGGAGGGACAGATTCATAACCCAGAGGCTCCCTTCACTCTGGAATAAAATCCCAGTCCAGGTTAGGCAGAGTCCCTCATTGACTCCCTTCAAGAGGAATCTTGATGAGTGGATGGGAGATCGTAGGTTTAACCCTGGTATCACTTCTGTGTCACTGTTAGACAGAGACACAGTATACTAACCTCGAAAAAAGGCATAGCAAAATTAATTTAAAATGGGTGGCGAAAGCCAAACACATTCTGGCTAGGCTTATAAATGCCCTAGGGCAGATAGCCTAGTATGAACCTATGAAGCTATGAAAGCAAATAAATTAAGACAAAAATATTCTATAATAACTCTCAGAATAATAGTAAATGCAATCCTAAAAAATTCTGGATAACCATTAAAGAAATTTAGCATCCAGGCCAAAAATTAATCCCTAATTCCTAGCCCAATAATTCACCACTTAAAACCACAATACAACTCAGCTCTTATTTCATACCTAGTATAGCATTTGTAACCAAAGATTCCTCAACATCTACTCCTAACCCTGCCCCAACAGTCATGCATCCATCAAACCAGTGCCTACACCATATATAAAACTACTCTTAACCAAACTGAAACCATGGTCTGCTTCAGCTGATGACCTCCCAAGTGAGTACCTTAAAATAGCAGCCAGTAGCATTACCTATCCTGTCTCAGTTCTTATAAATAGGTCATTCCAAGAATCTGACATTCTCTTTCTCTCTGGAAAAAGTCACACATTATCCCTCTACATAAAGGAGGAAATTCAACTGACATTACTAGCTTTAGACATATAGCAATCATATCTCCACTCTCCAAAATATTTGAAAAATGTATTCAGAAATAATTGCTAAGCTATCTACTGCAGGAAGAACGCTTACCCTCTCAGAATATGGCTTCTACAATTCCCATTGTCCTGAAACTTCACTTCTACCCTATACAGATACTGTCAATAAAGCTAGAGATAATGACAAACTAGTTTCCTTATTTCTAGACATGTCTAAAGCCTTCAACACACTGTCACAGTAAACTCCTACTTCAAATGTTCTCATTAAATCTCTCTCTCAGCCCACCCTTCTATAGTTCAAAATCTACCTATCCAATAAGTATCAGTCAGTAAAATGACACTTCTCCCTCTCTCCATACCTCCCAGTCACCACAGGTGTACCACAAGGTTCTGTCCTTGGTCCCCTCCTCTTTAACATTCTCAACAACACCCTCCACACATCCACAAAATAGGCCTCCCTAATACAGTACACAGATAACTCCAAATTCATTTGCAAATCTGACAACATGGCACACCTCCAGAAAATTACACAGGAAGCTTTAACGCCACTGAAACATGGCTTTGTAACACACAACTCATGTTTAACACCCCCCCCCAAAAAAATACTATATTTTTTTCCAAATTTCTCTCATGAAAAAAAAAAAACAAAGTCCTCTCTTGATAATGCAACCATTGAAGTCACTTTTATAGTGAATTATTAGAGATGATAGCGGATGATAATGTTGAATTTGACCTGCATATACAAAACTGCATAAGAAAACTCATCAAAAACTACAGATGCTTAACAGAGCAAAAACTTTCTCACCAACACAACTAAAACTACACTTGCCACTACATATCTCCCCACAGATTTCTTTCCAGGCATCACAAAAATCAAAATGTGAACAATGTTATAACAATGTCGCTAAATTTGCAGCAAATACCTCTTTCAGAATCCACCCGTGTATAGCACTAAAAAGCCTAAATTAGAAGTACAGTGTCAGCTAACATATACACAGCTTCTTGACACCCATAAAATTATCCAGCATCCATTTGCTTGTCCAGCACCAAATATCATTCTATACAACTCTGTTTCCAGCTGGCCATTTTGATCCAATGACCAAAAACTCCTGTCTGTCCACAGACCTATCAATTCTGCTGGACATTATATATACATGTACCATGTTGTTAAGGCCTGGAACTCCTTACCTGTATCCATCAAGTCAATACCTTCACTCCCATCCTTCCAAACCATTCCCATCCTTCAAAACCATTCTGAATGACTTTCTAACCAAAAGCTGTGTCTGTTCTTGCTCAACACCAGGATAAACTAAATTCCTAAATGTGAAAAAGTATCTAGTAATACTTTACACCTCCTTACTCTCCCTTCTTTACTCACTTCCTTGCTTGTATCAATTTCTCTCCCCTTTAAACTGTAGATATTTTTTGTAATGTTTTTAAAATGTTTTGTAATACTTTGGATATTTTCTCCCCAGGCCTCTGCAGAAAACTGGCTGCTACCCAAGTGGACTTCTCCAGTAATCAAATGCCAATAAATAAATAATGAATCTTCATCATGGGTTGTCTGATGATTCTCTACTACATTTTGATAACCCTAAACATTCCCAGAGGTAGTTGTCACTTAATGCCATACATACCTGATAAAGTTCTCTTAAATATCTTTCATAATAACTTAAATCCATGGATGCCCTTGGTATATTTCTGATGTACTCTTTCCAATTTATTCTTGCTGGTTTTCTTATAAGGTTTCCATATTGTTATTCTATACTCAAGTTTGGGTCTAATATAACTAACAATTACTTCATCATTTTTGATTTCCTAGACTTTATAAATCTTTTTATACAACCTATAGTTATATAACTATATATTAGTTTCATATATAATTATATAGTAGTATAAATACCACCTCTGGTCTCCTCTGAAAAGAGGTTACTAGCCTAGTGGGACTAACTCAGGCAACAATGGATAAATAAATAATAAATACAAATAATGTGTCATGAAGCCACTATAAGTTCAAGACAGAAACACTTTCCCCTGGATTTATGAAACCCTGCATTGCCTGCAGGATTAGTCTAAGAGCTATTTTCGGCAATATGGCTGACGTGCAATCCAGGAACGAGGTCCCGAGACATGCACGTGAGCTCTTAGACTAATCCTGCATGGACCGAGCTCCTGTATGCAAATTACCCTCATTTGCAGGTGAAAACCAAGCAAATGAGGGTAATTTGCGATCCAGGAAGCTGGCAGTTGTCCGTGCAGGACGAGTGCAGTCTGCAAAAATGTACTTGGTTAGTAACCGAGTACATTTCTACAAACTACAAAACAGAGGCATGACAACCCCAAATAAAGTGTGCATATGATGTGTATTCCTTGCCAATGGCCATATAATTGGCTATTGGCATGGAAAACAGTGTAAAAATTAAATATTTAACATTTTTTTTGGCCAATATCGGCCATTTAAGCTATGGGCAGCAGTGCGCAAATGGGATCGGGCTAAAAAAAAACAAAAAACAAATTAAAACAACGATTAAGAAGAAAATCATTATTTTGCCATAATAGTCAATGGCATGCAGAATACAACATAGCCATTGCAGACTGGTTGCTAAGGGTGAAGGCTGGGTATGGGACATGTAACTAAGGATTAGCAGGCAATCCTATGAAAATGAGGGGAATGATAGAGAATCCCAGATTCCCTGTCAGTGCAAGCCTGCACCCAAGAGTGTAGGACTAGGAAAACCATGAGTGTAAGCCCTAGACATAGCTGACATCAGAAGGGGTTGTGTCAGGCATGCTGTAAGCTAATTGGAGCACTGTGGCTCGTGTTTGCCCTTAGCTAAGCTAAGCTAAGGCAGGGGGTGTGCCTAGGGCTATCCTATCTTACACCAAGAAAATCATGGTGTACACAGGTAGAACAAGGCAAAATCCTGTAAAACGTGCTTACGCGTGTTTGCGCTGCATGCACCAGGTGTATAAAAAAAAAAAAAAAAACAGGAAATAGCAGCTCCATTCACATCTGAGCACTGTGTTTGCACGGCGCACCCCTGGCTTAAACAGGAAGGCAATAGGAAGGGAAACCAGCAGTAAGAAGGTAATCAAGAAGAACTAACTTGGCTGGCAGGTGAAATGTATCAGAATCAGCCATTTACTCAGACAGCAGACCAGCCCAGCCCAGAACACTACTATAAACTAAGCAACAACTTCCCCTCTGGTTTTTCCCACACTCCACACCACTGGTGTATACAAGTGGGGAAATTTTAACAAACAAACCTACAAAATGAAAAGGGCTGCAGCAGGCAACAAAGAACAACATGTGCAAGAGGCTGAGGGTGGTGAGGATGTGAATGCTGCCGAACAACCCACAGTGAGGAGACAGGGAAGAGTGTACAGACCCAGGGTAACCTACCAGGGGTTACATGAGCTGGAGATAGTGGAGCGATATAGGGTGGACAGATACCTCCTACAGCAAATTGTTAAGCTGTGCCGGCCACACCTGGCACACCAGATTGGCCGAGGGAAATCCATCTCAGTGAATACCAAGGTATGTGTAGGCCTAGGTATACTAGCCACAGGTACCTCCCAAAGCACAACTGGGGATAACATGGGGATCTTACAGGCATTAGCATCTAGAGTATTCCACCAGTTCCTGGATGCCAAGTCAGCACATGCCAGTGAGCACGTATATTTCCTCAACACCCATGAGGTGTTGACCAGCAATATGCATCTCTTCCACCAAATAGTAGAATATCCTGGGGTAGTGGGTGCTATAGACTGCACGTACATATGCATCAAAGCACCACCCAGTGAGCAGGGTAGGGCCTACATCAAATGCAGGGGCATCCCCTCCATCAACTGCCAGGTTGTTTGTGATGCCCAGGGCATTATAATGAATGTGTGTGCTGGCTGCCCTGGAAGCTATGACGATTCCCAAATATGGCATCTGATGCAGCTGTACCAGAGATTTGCCAATGGAGACATCCCCTATGGTCACCTAATGGGGGATGCTGGGTACACACTGGAGCCATGGCTGATGACACCCATCAGAAATGCACAGACACCTGAAAAACAATGCCATGATGAGGCACACGCACAGGCCAGACATATAACAGAGCATGTGTTTGGGATGCTCAGGTCATGTTTCCGGTGTCTGGACACATACAATGGAGCCTTGCATTATTCACCAGCTACATGTACCCAAGTTGTTATGGTATGTGCTATGCTACACAATATGATCCTGCAGAAACAGCTGCAGCCGGAACAGCATGTGGCAGGGCCACACAAGCCCCTACCAATACCAAGGCCTCCACAGGCACAGAGTGACCCAGAGGAAGAACAGCCTGAGCCTGCCCCAGTAGGCAGAAGGAGGTGCACCCAGCATGCCCTGGCCTTGGCAAAGAGGCAATGCATAGCACATGCACCGACACAGTAGGGACCCAGGGAATGACACCTTTCTCTGACTCGCACATACAGTAAAAGGGATCCCAAATATGACACTACCTGTGCTCACCCATGTATAGGGAGTGTATGATGTGCTTCTGACAGAGGCAGCCCTCCAGCACCATCTGCAAGTCTGGCACACCCACAAGGTAAGTCAATCAACCTACCAACTGTCAAATGGAGTAGAATGTATTGTTACCTGTAGCTACAGTATGGATGTGAGCATGCAAGGGAATTTGGTGGCTGAATGTTAGGGCAGCAGACAGTAGATACCCATAGTGGCAGCATGACATCTGTAACACATACTTGAGTCACCATGGTAACCAGTACTAAACAGGGTGACAAAACCCACTGCAGGAAATGCGCTGTTCGACATGTGTGTCCATATGACCCACACATGCCAGTCAGGGAAGTTCACATTGCCAACAACAGTCTCAGCCAGCAGAACAGGTGTAGGCAAACCCAAACAGAGCCTGTGCCATGGCCTCAGAATGATGGCTATGGTTAACCCCCCCAAGCCTACACAGATTGACCACAGCAGGGCAGGCAGTGGGATGTTAGTTCTGAAGGGTAGGAAGTCTGACAGTAATATGTAAGGCAACCAAAACCATGATCTGTAGTACACTGGTATGCCTCTAGTCAACATGATAGTTAGCAGTACAGAATGAAATGGAGTACCTGACATACCAGTATGGTCATAGCAAATGTGTACATGTTTCACATGTGCCCCCCACATCCAACATAGTCATGTAAAAACAGTCAGGTGTGCTCCACAACCCTGTGTAGAAATGTATAAATAGTCAGGTGTGCCCCCCATCCTACATAGTAATGTAATAGCAGTCAGGTGTGCCACCCCCACGCCTGTGTAGAAATGTAGAAACAGTCAGGTGTGCCCCTCCCCACTATGCAGAAATGTAGCAACAGTCAAACCAAATGATCGATGGACACCCTTCAGAGACAGCATGCTACCTGCTGGTGTACAACACAAAGGTCAGCACTACAGCACAAACTACCTGGACACGATCCACAAATTCAATACAGACGGCCATACTGGGCATGCTCACACACTTAAACACATGAAGGCCATGACTGCAAACACCAGTGGACCAGACATATCTGGCAGTTGTAGTTGTTAGTGCAGACACTTGTCAGTATGCACCACTCATGCCTTGCACACACAGTGGATAGGAATACAGACATATATGTCAAGACAACACATTAAAATAAGCCAAAGGTAGATGTACATAGATGTGTGGAAAAGGGTCACTGTGACAAGGAGCCATCCAGGCCTGTCCCACCAAGCACACAGCCAAAGGGCCCCAAACACATGAGGTGCAGATGTCACCCACTGCAGATACTAGTCACCAGTATCTGTCAGCATTACAGACTGTGTGGTGCACGTGCCAGCTGTGCAATATGACTGTGCAAGAAAGAAGTCATCTAGTAGCTGTATACACGTACCTGTGACATATGACCACATGTGTGCCCACATGTGGCATGTTAACCCTTAGATGAATGGGTTATGGCCCATGCACACACCACCCTCCCCATAGCCCTACTATGACAAGCCTACTGAGTTAATCCAATGTGAAATACACCTTTGGGAGAGCTATAGCCCAATAATCTCTGTAGCATGCCCTGTAACTGCATACTGCAGTTGTGTAATAAAGTAGTTAGGTAGGTGTTCTAACCCCAGACCTGGCAACTGTGTGTGTCTGTCTGTCTGTCTCTGCCTTACTAGAGAACAATGCTTTATAGAGTACTCACACTCCGTACAATTCATATACTTAACTTTGGCAAGGCTGCTGATGTCACCCACCTAGAAATACACCTCTGGGAATGTCATAATCCAGTAATATCTGTAGTGTGTCCTGTAACTGCATACTGCTGTAGTGTAATAAAGTAGTTAGGTAGGTGTTCTAACCCCAGACCTGGCAACTGTGTGTGTCTGTCTGTCTCTGCCTGAGTAGAGAACAATGCTTTTTAGAGTACTCACACTCCATACAATTCATATACTCAACTTTGGCAAGGCTGCTGATATCACCCACCTAGACATACACCTCTGAAAAGGTTTTAATCCAATAATCTCCTTAGCACGTCCTGTAACTGCGTACTGCTGTGGGGTGATGAAGTAGTTCGGTAGATGTGCTAACCCCAGACTTGACAATTGTGTGTGTGTGTGTGTGTCTGACTGAATAAAGAACAATGCTTTTTAGGGTACTCATACTCCTTATAATTCATATACTCAACTTTGGCAAAGCTGCTGGTGTCACCCACCTAGAAATATACTTCTGGGAAAATTGTAGCCCAGTAATCTCTATAATGAATCTGGTAACTGCATACTGGTAGAGTGCGATTTAGAACTATGGTAGGGTTCCATCCCCAACCATGGCAGTTCTGGATGCTTTGTGTTTGTTTCAATGTCTGTGTACAGAGCAATGCATTATAGGCTAGTCACCTGCAGTACATTTGAAATGCCCTACTTTGGCAATCCTGCTGATGTCATTCCTTGTGAAATACACCATTGTGGACAGAGCTCTCTAGTAATCCACGTGGTGTGTCCTATAACAGCTCCATGCATTAGTGTGATGTAGACTGCAGTCATGGGTTCTATACCCACACATGTTGGTTGTGGATGCTTTGTGTGTGCCTCACTGTCTGTGTAGGTAGCAATGCATTTAAGGCTACTCACTTGCACTACATTTGAAATGCCCTACTTTGGTATTCCTGCAAATGTCATTTTTTGTGAAATAGACCTTTGGGGAAGGCGTACTCTAGTAATTTCTGTGGTGCATGCTATAACTGTGTAGTTCTGTTGTGTACTAAACTAATTAGGTAGGGGTTCTACTCCCACACATGAGAGGTGTGCATGTGTATCTGTGTTTGTAACTTGTATCCTGTGTAGAGGTGGTTGTGAGTGTGTGACACCTGTGGCCAATAGGGAATGGGTTTTGCATATTTCTTAAATGCTGGCCCTACGATATATCACAATGTCAACCGTACTGGGTTAACAGATTTAAAATAGCTGAGAGGCTGGGGTGCAAAGCCATACCCATACATGTGACATCAAGGCCAGACAATCACAGTTAGCAACCCCAGTATTACCTAGAGCACACTCTCAACCCATGATACATACACACACATGCCTAGGCAACAACCAGTATGTGGGTAGTACACTGCATATGGGCCACTGATAGTAACTACGGAGTGATAGCAGTGGGCTACAGAGGGCATGTCACCCAGCCCATCTGTCAAATATGCATGTACATGCAGACAGTGCACCTCCCCCATGTTCCCCAATGGACACCTGCACCACCATGTGACCCACAATGGACATACAATGCCTGACAACATGCCCTGTATAGACAGATGTCACTGACACCAAGGAATGCTGTTAGCATGCTGTCAATGTAAGTGCAGTGAAAACCTGCTGCCCATTACCAGTACCTGCCACAAGTGGGCAAGACTGGCACATCTGATGATAATCTGTGTTCACAACATAGGCCAAACACTCCAGGTACAGTTCCACATGCCACTGTACATGCATGTGGGAGGTGTGCACACCCTAGGTACCATCCATGTCATGGAGTAAGGAACACATACATGGCAGGGGATGCACAGCACTGGCCACGCACAATAGCCACCCAGGTGACGGGATGGGGGATACAATGCCCACCTGTGTGGGCAAATGCATAAATGACAGCTCTGAGCCACAATGCGGACCATTGTCATGTGGCCTGATGCCAAGGTATACTCATCACCTACCCTTATATAGCCTGATGGCACAGTTGACCACCACAGGCCTGTGAAGACATGCACCCATGCATGTCAGTAACTGCACCCACTGTGTTCATGTGTGTGTTGTATGGCAGATATGTCCACATCCACACTCACTACCACTCCCCCTGGGCATACTGAATCATTGTCTGATGTCTGACACCTCCTCATAATCTTTGCCCATATGACCTCCGTATGCCCCATGTGGTGCATGTGATACCTGCACATTGATGTGTTGTGGCAATCCCACTAGTGATGAGTTGTTCTCCTGGCCCTGCCAAGTGTGTCAATGTGTGTGCATCCCTGTGAGAGTGTGGCTGTGTTAACGCTGGCACCTGTTCATGCGGACAGGCACGTGTACATCACCTACCGTATATCTACCATATCCCTGTTGCAGATGTCACTCACTTTCACATATATGTTCTGAGTGCTCCACAGCAGGTAACCCATGTGGCGCATCCAATAACTGCATTGAACTGTGATAGCACAGTTTTCTGGGGTTTGATACCCTGTGCTGTTAGGTATGTGACACAAACATGTTTCAGTTTTACTCTCCCATCCCTCCCTGACATGTAGTTGCCTTTGTCTGCCTCCCCCACACCCTCTCTGGTGGATGTGGAGACCCACACCTGCTTTGCTTAGGCAGCAGCATGTGTATTTTAAGTGATGCTCTTGATCAGCTGATGGCCTCTGTATGAATTGCATACCTCCCCTAGCTAATTGCATGTGGAACAGCTGTGGTAACATTCCCATAGCCAATTGCATGGAAACACACCCCAATATCTAGGAACATCATAGTGGTGTTGGCCCTCTTCATTCACTGTGAGCAGGAACTAGATCTGCTGTTTGGCACACAACATCTCAGATGGATTGGGGATTTACCTCTAACAACGTACACTGTGGAAAAAGGGCAACAAACAGGATGGGGATGTGCCTGACCTGACTACAGACTGTAAGTGTTGCTATACTGCATTTGAAGTAATTTTGATTTAACAGTAATTGTCGGGATATGGCCGTCATACATGTTAAAATACCTGCCATGTCAGTTCCATGTATATGCAGAATCCCCATCTGCAGGGTCATCTGCAGACTGGGCAGTGTTGTGCCTTTGGTTTCATGTGTTAGCCACCGATCATCTATTTGTGGAATGCATAAATTAGTGTGAGGATTGCAGTCTGTAGATGGTGAAGGCCGTGATAGTCGTTGACTTCATATCCCTCATAGGACATATGTTGCAACAAACTCCATTACAATGGTAAATGTATGAGGTTATCACAGCAACATGTCTATATTGGCCCTGTGTATGTGCTGTCAGCCCTACCTCTGTCAACCTTTGTACGTATGTTGGGCATGAAGTAGTGCATATGTGCTGTACACCATACAGAGTGTCATCATATCTGATAACAAGCCAGTGATATATCTGATTGATACACATGTTATGTACAGTAGGTGTTATATTTCATGACATAACCTGGACTTTCTGTGGCTGTTTGTACAGTACTGAGGTCTGTGTAGTAATGGTGAATGTTGGCAGTGTGTGTATTGTTAATATGTACTTTAGCCTGTGTACAGACTGGTAGATGTCACTGTTCTAGTTCGCCTTCTATCTGATGTTACATGCTGCTCCACTGTATGGCACCATTTTGGTGTACATGTTTGTAAGACCATACACACACATGTTCCATACCACAGACAGCCATCAGACCAAACTGTGTTGCAGCCCAGTATATGTAGGGTCATTCTGTGAGTGGCAAA
The DNA here is from genome assembly GCF_019279795.1 of Protopterus annectens. Taxonomy (NCBI): domain Eukaryota; kingdom Metazoa; phylum Chordata; order Ceratodontiformes; family Protopteridae; genus Protopterus; species Protopterus annectens. The sequence goes on along the minus strand of NC_056731.1, from coordinate 1,543,552,412 downwards.
TATGAGGATGGTGTAGAACAGATAGTCCATATACTGTAATATTACGCTAGCTTACCATATGTGGCTGTGGCTGTATTCACATTGGTTGTGTTTAAGCACTTTCACACAGGTGTATCTTACCCTGTGCTGTGACATGCCTGGTGAGCCTGCTATATATGCAGGTACATGTGCATTCCCCCATAGGAGATGTAGGCCAGTGTTGAGCCAGTCTGCCTGTAGCCTGCACAGTGCATTGTTACATGCCTAGCAGCTTAGTGTACTTACCCAATGAGATGTGATGTGCAGATACTTGCTAGATGTACTGCTGCCGGGCCTCCCTTAAAAGTCATGTATGTCAGACAGAGCAGTGGGATGCTGTACAGATGTATGTCAATATCTAGTGGGTGGTGTGTGTCCATGGCACCCCTGTACCAGCAGTCATTATGAGTCAGGTCAGACAGGAGTGTGTGAATGCAAAACCTATGGTGGCAAATGGATACCAGTCGTTATGTGCTATACCCATCTACATGGCTGTCTACATCCATATTGTCAGGCCTGGTACACAAGTTGTGCACTAAGGGATTATGTGTATACCTCTGGACTTTACAGGGTGTGTCCAAAGTTCCACATATATTGGCCAATATCTATTGCACTCTACAGGAGCATTACATGCTAGCGGCGGTACTTTACAATGATTACCTTAGGATGTCTGTCAGTAGCCAGTGGCACACATGTAATAAGCAGATGTGACCTTCCATACACACCATGTCTGTGAAGACAATCCCAATGACAGTAGCAATAGTCTACTAATATACCTGCTATACGTACCTGACATACCCTTGCACTATGACTTTGGGACTATAGGGGCTGGGGTAGGGCTACACTCCATGTCCAGGACATATGTTGGACATATATGTACATATACTTATCCAGATAGCCATATATATATGATTACACATGTGTACTCCCTCCAATTACCACTGTCATGGCAACCAACCAGTATAAATCTCTACAGCATGTGGGTGTGGTCCCTTTACATTTCCTGTATGATGGGCATCCTTCCTGTGTGTGGGCATCAGTGTTACAGACAGGGGATAGCAATACCTCTTACAGGAGAACCTGCACACTCAGGGTGGCCACATATTTGTAGGAGGATCAGGAACTACAGACAGACTGAGTAGAGTTGTGTTATGCTTTGTATAGTACTGGTGTTACAGGGTGTGTGTGTGTGTGTGTGTGTGTGTGTGTGTGTGTGTGTGTGTGTGTGTGTGTGTGTGTATACATACCAGTTTACCTTGTAATGCAGTCTATCTGCATAGCTCACTACTGTGGGCCTATCCTCTTACTGGACAGAGGTATGCCTATCATGTGTTGTCTGTCCACCACACAGGTCCTGTGGCAGATATTACACTGGCAGTGTGTGTGTTGAGTGCTATCAGTACATGGCTACATCCATTGCTTTTTCTAACCTCAATTTCCTGACTAAGTGTATGTTGCAGACTATCCTGTAACACCAGCAACTTGCTTAGGGTATGACAGCAGTGCTCCACATATGTGCCCGTGTTCCAGCCTTTGTCCTCCATCTACATACCAAGCTTTGCACATATGTCATGCTGTTTGGGGTTGTTCTGTAGTGGGCTTTAAGTATATCACACTGCCATTGCTGCCATTAGACTACTGCTGTTGTATCCCCCACACATACAGTGGGGCTGGGGCCATATATGTGTGGGCATCACCTACACAATACATGTGTGCCCTTATGTACTCCAGAGGCCAGTGTATGTAACAGTGGTATATGGCCCTGTATTATTGAATCTAGGTGGTGAGCACCATAAATTACCTAGGCTGTTACAAAATGTGGGGGTATTAGGGGTGAGCTGCCACAAGGTATCTGGATGTACAGTACCATATAC
>NC_056731.1:1543508020-1543545520 GCF_019279795.1 Protopterus annectens | reverse complement strand
GGGGGTTGGTACAGTGACAGGTGTGTTCTCATGATGGTTGACAATCACTTGTAATCCCTGTTTGCTGGCTACACATCTGGGATCATCCCACAGCCTTACCCGGGGGACAGGGGGACAGGCAGCAGGTATGGGCACATATACTGGACATTCTGGCCTCATGTGTACAGTTGAGGGTTATGAATCTGTATGCAGTCTTATTCCACTCCCAGGACTCAGATCATGGCTGTGTCTGCTACAGCTTAAACACTGTCTATCACAGTTGTGTCTGCTATATTAATATTGCCGTATATCTCCATTCTGCTTTCTGTCTTGTTAATCCCCTGTGCTTATGCATTCTGACCTTGTATAATAACACTCTTATACAGATTTCCTACACAGTTATGTGTTATAGGACTGTGTGGGCGACAGTGATGTGTAACACCTCATTATTCAAAGCAACTGCATATCATTCTTGTATTTCTGGGCACTGTGTTGGTATCTGACAAACCTGTGGGAAGAATGTTTATTAGCACTACCTGAATGTTCCCACACACAGTACCAGGTTCCACATTACTATTATGCACATACATCTCACTCTGTTATTGTACACACTCTGACCATAGCTTAACAAGTTGGGGTATAAATGGGACACACTTGGCTTCTTAGTCTCATAAGGTATTGAGGAGTTGCTAGTGTGCTAGATTTTTGTCATAGATGTGCGTCAATCAGTTGTATTTCCTGTTTGCTGCCTATACATCTGGAAACAACCCACTGATTTCCCAGGGGGACAGGTTGATAGGCAATAGATATGGACCACTTTAATAGACATTATGGGCATATCTGTACAGTTGTGGGGTATGATTCTGTATGCAGACTACTACCACTGGCAGGATTCGAACAGTGGCTGTGTGTGCTAAGTAAAACAGTTCACATCTCAGTTACATGTGCTATTCATTTTGGGTTGGCTGCCTTTTTCATGTTTACTGTCTATGTGTCTCTCAGTTGTACTAAATGGCCTCTGGGGATTACACCTGTCATACAAGGATTCCTACACATTTGATTTATGGTGCATGGTGTTGGTAACAGTGCTTAATACAACAGTACTATTACATGATTGCAAATCTGCATTATCATAGGATACCAGAATATAGATATACAGTCCAGCAGTTGGACCTGTTTTGTCAGTGTACTACACTTTTATTGCCATACTAACAATATGAGACTATTCCTGACATATTCTCTAGTGTATGCAGTACTTGCCTTGAACAATACAGGTTTTATACTAGCAATTACTTTACTACTACTTTTATTGTTATTTCCTATGACAGAAAGAGCATGAGTATTACTGACCTGCCTCACGTCACAACCGCGCCATGCAGCTGATGTGGGCCTCCTGATTCATGGCCCGCTCCATTGCAGCTGTGGCGGGACATAAGAGGAATATTTAGCCATACCTATCCATGATATACCTGAACTGGCAATTATTACACACATACTGGGGTGATGCTTACACACGACTGGTAGATCTCCTGCCGCTCTAACCTCTTGGAGCCACTCCTCCAAGATATCCCCCTTATGATGCTTCAGATCGGCATAGTGGTGCCTGACCTGTTCAGCAGTTCGGGGTATGCCAGTGGTTGTGGGTGAGATGGTTCCAGGCCTTCACCTTATATTGGGAGCCCTGGTACTGGCCCTGCAGCAGTCTGAGCATGGTCTTTAACTAGGAGTCCAGCCACGACCTTGGATTCCTGGATGCACCAGCACTGCACCCGGAAGCGCACTTCTCCCCTTACTGCCATAGTGCTTGCAAGGGGAAGCTACAACCAGTTATGAGCTGTATTCCCACCTCTTGGGTTTAAGTAGGGCTGATTTCCAGCACTTTTCCATGATTGTCCAGTTTTGAAAAGGCTAAGCTATGGGCACACCTGCTTACCTAAGGTTGGCACTGCTTTAGGAGGTATACCACTAGGCAGATTGATTTGGCTCCCCTACACATTGCTTATACTTACTAAGTTGAGCTGTGCTGTGGTTAGCATTGCTTAATGGTTAATTAGCAATATATTTGCCTTTTGGCAGTGATTTATTCTTCATTACAGCTTATATATGTGTCTGGTATCCCTGATTAATGTGTACATACACTGTATGGGGAACTGGGGACTTCTACACTTTATTACAATAACACCTCAAATCTATGCTTACTGCAGTACTCCAGTTCACATATTTATGTTCTGTGGCAGGTTAAACAACATCACACTATACATAGATTCAGTTCACATGTTTGGTTTGATTTTCTTGTGGTAAGGATTAGTTTGCTGATACCTCATTGATATGCATTGCTATGATGGCTTAGTGGTTAACTACTATGACTGTGGTGTACAGGGTCCTGAGTTTGAGCCTTGCAGTTGCTGTTTATTTTGTTGCTGGGCAGAACACAGGCCATTTGGTACAGAGTGGTTAAGGCACTTTAAAGCAGTTGTATGTGGGTGTGCACGGGTTTGCATGGAGCTAATCAATGCTAACCTCCGGTTACAGTTTCTTACTCTCACTTAGCTTTTACTTTGCTTAATCTGTGTAGGCAATGTTTACCCCCACCCAAATACACTTAAACATGCTTACTAGTGCTTATATATGCTTACTACTGCTTATTTGTCCTAAAACCTACTTACTAGTGCCTTATTCATTATGACACTGTTACTTCATTTGTGCATTTCATCCAGTACTCCAGTTCACATTTAAATGTGATTTAGTAGGTTATACAGCAAAAAAATGTTCATATACAGATTTCACATGGAAAATAGCATGTGTTGCAGTGGGACATGAACTAGGAATGCCTGCTTGTTAGGCAGATGTTCTGACCACTACACTATTGCGATGCTGCTTCATTTGCGTATATCTTCCTTGTTATCCTCTTCAGCCTTTTAAGCTGCTTTAACCATAGCTAAGCAATGGGCAAACACACACACCTATGGTTAGCTGTACTTGGAGTTTAAAAAAAAAAAATAAGGGGTTTCTTCTTTTTATATTTATGTCCTGTTGCTGTTGTACACATGGGGGACTGTTAGTGGGGATATGCAGACACCTATGAGCGGTCTCACTGATTTATTCACACTTTCTGCTGTTCTACTTTGCAGGAGCGTGTTTACTCTGAGATCTCTGCTCTCAGACATGCCCCCTGCACTCGTTCATGCTCCGTGTAGGGTTAGGAGTTCAGGCAGCGCGCCTTCATTAATATGCATGGCACGCTGCCATCCTCCTCCTAAACTGCTGCTTCCATGCAGGACTAGACTAGTCCTGCACGGAAGACTAGTAAATCTGGGGATTTGTGTGATTTAATTTGAAATAAACTGCTTTCAATTCCTTTCAAGCATAAGAATAATGCATTATTTATTTAAATTTACAGTCATGCTATTTTTATATTACTTCTCCATCATCATCACCATCATCTTCTGTCGGCTGTTCCTGTTAGGGGTCGCCACAGTGGATCTGTTTCCATTTCTTCCTGTCCTCTGCATCTTGCTCTGTCACACCAGCTACCAGCATTTCCTCTCTCACCACATCCATAAACCTTATCTTAGACCTTCTTCTTTTCCTTTTACCTGGTAGCTTCATCCTTAGCATCTTTTTACCAATATACTCAGCATCCCTCTTCAGCACATGTCCAAACCAATGTAATCTTGCCTCTCTGGCTTTGTCTCCAAACCTTCCAACCTGGGCTGACCCTCTAATATACTTATTCCTAATCCTGTCCACCCTCGTCACACCCAGTGCAAATCTTAACACCTTTAACTCTTCCACATCCAGCTCTAACTCCTGCCTTTTTGTCAATGCCACTGTCTCCAACCCATATAACATAGCTGGTGTCACTACCCTCTTGCAGACCTTCCCTTTCACTCTTACTGGTACTCGTCTGTCACAAATCACTCCTGACACTCTTCTCCACCCAATCCATCCTGCCTGTATTATCTTCTTCACCTCTCTTTCACACTCACCATTACTCTGAACTACTGATCCCAAGTATTTAAACTCATCCACCTTCACCACCTCTACTCCTTGCATCCTCACCATTCCTCTATCCTCCCTCTCGTTCACACACATATATTCTTAGTCCTCCTGACCTTCATTCCTCTTCTTTCTAGAGCAAATCTACATCTCTCCAGGGTCTCCTCCACAATGTTCCCTACTCTCACTACAGATCACAATGTCATCTGCAAACATCATAGCCCACGGGGACTCCTGTCTGATCTCATCTGTCAACCTGTCCATCACCATTGCAAATAAGAAAGGGCTGAGAGCTGATCCTTGATGTAATCCCACCTCCACCTTAAATGCATCTGTCACTCCCACCGCAGACCTCACTGCTGTCACACTACCCTTGTACATATCCTGTACCACTCTTACATACTTCTCTGACACTCCCGAATTCCTCATACAATACCACAACTCCTCTCTAGGCACCCTGTCATATGCTTTCTGTAAGTCTACAAAAACACAATGCAACTCCTTCTGACCTTCTTTGTACTTCTCCATAAACACTCTCAGAGCAAACATTGCATCTGTAGTGCTCTTTCCTGGCATGAAACCATACTGCTGATCACTAATCATCACATCCCTTCTTAACCTAGCTTCCACTACTCTTGCCCATAACTTCATGCTGTGACTGATCAATTTAATCCTTCTGTAGTTACTACAGCTCTGCACATCACCCTTATTCTTAAAAATCTGTACCAAAACACTTTTTCTCCATTCCTCAGGCATCCTCTCACTTTTCAAGATTTCATTAAACAATCTGGTTAGAAACTCCACTGCCATTTCACCTAAACACCTCCATGCTTCCACAGGTATGTCATCTGGACCAAAAGCCTTTCCATTCTTCATCCTCTTCATAGCTATCCTTATTTCCTCCTTGCTAATCCATTGCATTTCATGATTCACGATACCCACAATATTCAACCTTCTCTCCCTCTCATTCTCTTTATTCATCGGCCCCTCAAAGTACTCTTTCCATCTGCTCAATACACTCTCCTCACTTGTAAGTATGTTTCCCTCATTATCCTTTATCACCTTTACCTGCTGCACATTTTTCCCAGCAGTCCCTCTGTCTACCCAATTGGTACAGGTCCTTTTCTCCCTCCTAAGTGTCCAACCTTTCATACAACTCTTCATATGCCTTATCCTTAGCCTTCGCCACCTCTCTCTTTGCCATGCACCTCATCTCCTTATACTCCTGTCTACTTTCTTCATCTCTCTGACAATCCCACTTCTTCTTTGCCAACCTCTTTCTCTGTATGCTCTCCTGTATTTCCTCATTCCACCACCATGTCTCCTTGTCGTCCTTCCTCTGTCCAGATGTCATCCCAAGCACTTTTCTAGCAGTCTCTCTTACTAGCTCTGCTGTAGTTATCCAGCTATTTGGTAACTCTTCACTGCCACCTAGTGCCTTTCTTAACTTTTCCCTGAACTCCACCTCACACTTACCCTTTTTCAATATCCACCATTTGATCCTTGGTGCTGCCCTTACACTCCTCCTCCTCTTCTTGCTCACCAACATCATCCTACAAAACACCATCCTCATCCTACAAAACACCATCCTATGCTGCCTAACTACACTTTCCCCAGTGACCACTTTACAGTCTGCAATCTCCTTCAAACTGGCCCTCCTACATAATATATAATCCACCTGTGTGCATCTTCCTCCACTCCTGTATGTCACCCTATGCTCCTCCCTCTTGTTAAAATACCTGTTCACCACAGCCATGTCCATCCTTTTCGCAAAATCCACTGCCATCTGACCTTCTGCATTCCTTTGCTTAACACCATATCTACCCCATCACATACTTCTCCATTAGTAATAAAGGTAGTAATCTGAAAGCCAAATTTATTACCGTCTTTTAATCAAATTTTCTACTCTATCTTATATAATTATGCAAATCTTTTGTGTTGCCTGTCATATCATCCACTATTTTTTCTTCAAGCATGTGGGTATCATTGAAGAACACCAAATTTTACTAGTTTGTCTAAGCTATTATTCCTTTCTTTTTATGTGATTTTTTTTTTAATTTTAAGTAGCTAGTTCCATTCAGTAACAATGCTTTTGTTCTTATGTTTAATATTCTATTTTTCATCTAGTATTTCCTCTTTATCACAACAAGGCAGCTTTTAATATAAGAACGTTATATATATTTGTTGCATCCTTACATTGAAAAATGGTATTCCAAGAGATTTTGTGAAAACAAATATCTGTTAATGTTACTGTAGTTAATGCTAATTCTATATATTCCTTCTATATAATCATTCCAATTTATTTAGCAGCCATACATTTGTTTGGTAAGACTCAGAGATTTGTCACAGTTTGTAGAAGTGGAAGGAAACCTTAGGAAAAACAACGTTCATGCTACCAGAAATACACAAACTGTCATGAATGTACTCAGTTAATTTTTGAATTATCTTTCTGTATTTTGTTCTCATGCAAACTTTTGATAAAATAGGTGTGGTTGAACTAGATTGCTCAATGGCATCCCATTTTATATGCGTAAAATTTAAATCTCCTAAATATTATTATGTAACATTTAAATCTCACATAAATATTCTTATGTAGTCATCTACCAAGTCAAGGTAGTTTATTATTTCATCTCATTCTCAGAAGTTAGCCTTTGATGGTAGGTAATTAAAGTCACATGTAATACTTACATTAAACTCACACTGCTTGTCTTCCAAAGTTAATTTATAAGCAGTACATATATGTAATTCTAAGTAACTCATTCTAAATAACTCATTGTGAATGTTCTTGTCTTTTGATGTTTCTAATATGTATATCACTCTTATCATCCACAAAGGATGTATTAGCAGACAATGATCTAATAACTTGTGTGTGTGCCTGCATGTCTGTGTCCATGCACACACACACACACACACACACACACACACACACACACACACACACACACACACACACACACACTGATCAATAGGGATAGAGACAGTGATATAGATATTTAGATATAAATATAGATATTCTTTTGAAAATAGTTATCCAATGGTAAACACAGACATACAGTCATGAAATCAGAAACAACAGCTGTAGGTAGTCCCAGGTAACATACAGCAACAACAAACAATACCTTTTCCAAGTCTGTCATGGGGTTCCTGAAATCCACCTGCAGAAAGTTCCCTAATATAGGTAAAGCCCAAGGTCCAGGTGGGAAATTTCTTGGTCTCTTCCATTTCCACACGAGAAGCACTATCATGAGAGCTAAGAGAGAATACCAGAATTGGACCATTTTAAAGGAAATATGAAACAAATTTTAAGAAGCCAGTAAAGTGATGTGCTGTTGAGATTTAATGTCTAACATGTAAAGTGCTTGCAGTATAGGAGAGAAAACTGTGATGTAATCTCTGGCAAGATAAGAGCTGGCAAATTTTCATTCTCCAGATAACAGCTGGCAAATTTTCAATCTCCAGAGTTTGTTTTTCATGATAACATGTCCAGTTAATATGTTATCTAAAAAGTAAACAGAATGAAGAACATAACTATATATTTTTTTCTTTGACATGACTCTTATTTTATCTATTCGATAAAAATGTTATCAATTTTTGTAATACCAATAAAGTTAACATTTTCAGAAATTAAGATAAGCAATAGATGCACAAAACAACATTTCAAAGCAGCAAACAAAAACATGAATATTTAGTCTGACAAAATTGAACTTTTAAACAAAGGCCTCAGACATACACAATAAAGGCATGATTTGTAATCTCAGATTACTTTAAAACCTGGAAACAAAACTAAAACATGGAGCCCATGGCTGCTGATGTCCTTAGCAAAAGTTCAACAACCACAGGCATTGCAAAAGACATGCCCTAGTACTAATTAACAAAATACATACCCAAAAAAGGTGTTTTGGGGAGGAACAGCCACACGCAATATTTGATATATAATAACAAAGATTGGCTTTTCTTAAAAGAACACTGCAACAGAAGGTGCTCTGTTACCAAAATGCCCATTGAAGCATTTCTTACACACCAGTTGACTCATATAGACACAGGAAATGCAACCCCTGGTATGCTTTATTTTTAAGTCGTCATATTATCCAATGTTTATTCTAGGTAAGGAATCCTGCAGCAATATTATCTTCAAATCATTGCTTAAAAGTAAGTTATGTTTTCAGAGAAGTTGCATTTGAACTTATGTAACCCAATATGTTCATTGTGCATATTTCTTCTATTATAAATATTATTCAGTTGAGTTTATTACGGACCTCTTCAGATCAACAGATTGTTATGTTTTTAAAATGTGTTTTGACTTGCTAATGCTACATGTAAATGTTTGTCTTTACACATTGCTTTTTCATGTTCCTTTGCCATGTTGCCTGGGTTGCAGCTGGATCCAATACCAGTCCACTCCAGTGGCATAGCTAGAGTTTGTGCCACCCAGGGCAGTCTTAAGTTTGTTGCTCTCCCCCCTTACAAAATAAAACATAATACACATTATACAAAAAAACTCGACAATCAACCCTTCCCTCCATCAACATTGCTTCACACTCACAAAACAATTCCATATGCCTGCCATGGTCCTGTCTCTGATTCCTTTGGGGGTCAGGGGAACAAGATCACAAATCTGGCTTACTGTGGTAGTCTCTGGCCCATCCATGCTTTGGGCTGACTCCCCTGGCTGGCTCCAGGTCCCAGACATCATGCAGTCCCAGGAGGTGCTGCCTCATCCCCTCACCTGGGTGAGAGCTCTGCACTGCCTCATCCCCTCACCTGGGTGAGAGCTCTGCAGGCCCTGCCACCTTCCTCTTGGTGCTCCCTTTTGGACTTCTTTCATGGGAGTTGCTGCCTGACCCTTCTCACCTAGGCAGAAGCTCTCAAGGCCCCACCAGTGTCTGCACGGCACTCCCTTCTGGACTACTGTCATCGGGGTGCTGCCCGAGAAGAAGCCCTCCCTGCCTGGCCAATTTCCACCACTGTCTCCCTTCTGGATTTCCATCCCAGAGGGGTACATGGTCTGGACCCTCTCACCTGGGCAGGAGCTCTCCCCGCTTGGCCAATTTCCACCGTCTCCCTTCCGGACTTCCTTCCTGGATTGAGGGTGTGATGCAGATCCTCTCACTCTGAGTGAGCTGTCCCAGCCCGGCCACTTTCTGCCTCTCTCTCCCTTCTGGACTTCCTTTCCTGAATGGCGTCCCATGTTATGGTCCCCACTCTTCCATAGCTCCTGCAGGCTGCCTGATCATGCCAGACCACATGTGCCCTCAGAGCTTCTCAGGGGAGCTTCCCTCCAATCCTCACCAGCCTTGTGGAACTCTGCTTGTCCACATAGCCTCAGACAGGCTCTCATCCAGACCTCCATTATATTGGTTATCAATTCCTCCCTGCACCTAGAGCTTTCAATCTTGCAGGGGACATGTCCCTGGGACCCCATATCCCCACATTCCTCGCAGAGTACCTCCATCTCTCTCTGTTGCAGTGTGGGCATCCTATGAACATGCAACACTGAGCCAACTGGCTTGTGGCCTCTTTCCTTCAGGGTAGTGCTGTTTGCAGAGTGGCATCCCCCCTATGCTGGGTGAAGAAAGGGAGGCCAGCCCGATTCACCTGGCTTGCCCTGGGTGCAAGACACCACATCAACCCTATCTCCACTTCCCTGGGGTCCACAGGGATGGTATACCTAGATCTGGCTTCCCCTCTGCCCTCTACTGGAAGCCACAGACCTGTTGTTGGGTCACCCCCCCTCAGGGATGAACCTTAAGCCCAGGTCCTTGATCCTTTTTCCCCATCTGTACCCACATGCGTTTCAGCTACCTGGACTGAGGTACCAAAGAGGCAACACAAAGAAGTTGCCAGTAGACATCTGGTTGAGCAGGAGGTATCGTGGTCAGTGGAGCATCTGGACAGTCCCCTCCTCCTCATCTAGCCAGAGTCCTTTGCCTCTTTCAAGCAAAGTCCTGCTGGTGATCTGAACCAGTGCAGGGTTGCAGGAGGAGAAGAAGGCACATGTAGTGGGCCAACCATGAATGGGTCATTAGCCTGTGAGGTTGTGGAGCTTGTCCCTCTGCCTGCAACAAAAGCTTGGCTCAAAGGCTGACTTTCAATACATCACAGATTTCCACTAGTCTGCTCTATATGAAACCCTGACCCAAAATCAGGTCATCTAGTAATGAATTAGCACCCAGTTCCCCATGAATGTGCAGTGCACTGCTGGAGAGAGGTGGTCCTCTTTCATCCATGCTCTGACCCAGTGACAAAGAGCGCTGGTTACCTTAGGGTTGGCTATTCCTGGTCAACTGGAGATCTGCAGTGCTGCGGTATCATTATGTTTATGTAGGATTCTGACTTAAAGGTGTTTAGTCATAATCCCACAAATGGTAGCTTCGCACCATTGGCTCCTCAGCCAAGCACATACATGAAATGTCTGAACCTGTGGTTCTTCTCTTACTGCGCAGGATTACTATCACAACAACACATCATCAGTAGGATAAAATTAGCCTGTCTCACAATGGTCTAAACCCCTTTCACATTCCCTGTTATTGGGTGAACAATACAAAGCTTGGTAAATTCTGCTTCACAATGATAGGAAGAGCTGAAATCAAAGTATCAAAAAGCGAAGTCACTATGAACGCCTGGCTGCCACAAGCCAGTTGTCCCTGTGGTAGATTTTCTGAAACCTCCTGCTTAAAACTCAAAAAAACAGAATGATCATGAGGCCCTACTGGAAATCAAGATGAATCAAGCTTTTGCCCTTCTGCTCCATGAGAGGTTTCTGTCCTCCCTGTGCTCTCCTATGGACACCTTTGTTATTACTCTTTGACAGGTTTACCACCCAAGTCAAACTCCCCACCTGATACTGTTCCTGTAGCGGGTCAAACAAGGACACTCAGGCACTTGGAAGCAGAAGCAAGAGTGTCAGTGGAGTCATCCCTGCCTCACTGGGTAAGTGAAAAAAAATTATAAGAATAGTGGTATTTCACTGGCAGCTGAGACCTCCCTCTTATTCTAACCTCTTATGTCTCTTCACATTGTCAGACATGAGTCAAGATCAGTTGAGTCTACTTTCCCAGTTGATTCTACCAAGTCCATTCCCTTGGTTGTGGGTTCACTAGATAACAGGTAGGGACAGTGGGAATTACATTCATCCATTCATATGTGTCACTAATGAGGCATTTGGCTACCTTAAGAGAGTCATAGTTACTCCCATCTTTTACCCGCACTTCATTGAATTTCTTCTCTTTCACATTCAGAGCACTGGGCAGAAATCTCATTGCGTCAACACCCATCTTGAGCCTTCACGATACTTTGTTTTAATTAAACAGTCAAATTACCCTGGTCTGTACCAGTTCTAAGTCAGTTGTTATCTTTGGGATGATGAGTGAAGCCATTTGGGACCAGTGCCTGCCACAGCCAGAGCAATTCAGAGGAAGGTCCTGGCATATGCCCAGTCACCACAGCTGTCCCCCAGCCCCTCTGGGAGGGAAGGGCATTGTGAGGGGGTTATGCCCTGTCCAGTTGCGGTGTTTGCACAGCCCCACTTCATGCCCAAGCCCAACTGACCCAGCCTTATGTGACAATCCTTATCCCAAAGTTACAGATCTGGATCGCTGCTTTCCCTTATTTACATTGTTGTAACATGCCAGAAGCTGTTCACTTTGGAGACCTGTTGTGGATATGGATATGGCCTGGTGTGAACCTCTCCTGACTTTTCAAGGGCCTGCAAGAGATCACCTGACACCACTGGAACAGCAATGCTTTTCAGGGCTTGGGCCCCCTCTCTTAAGGTGAACCCATTCCAGTGCTCTCTGCCCCTTACAAAGATGACAACTTTCCCAGTGGCCCATAGTGGCTTTTCAGGGATTGTTTGCATTACCACACTGGATGCCACTATGTGTCCATCTCCGCTACTCCAGATTCAGGCATCTGAATCCAGCTTCCTTTTGATTGGCTGAGGGTGATGGCCTTCCCTTTGGAATGGTGCTTGCCAATTTCTCAAGACTGACAGACCCATGCTCAACTGCTGTTCACATGGAACTCTTTTCCACTTTGGCCTTCAAAGCTCTCTTTTGAATATTTGCTACTTCCATCAAGATCTATACCTGCAACAGCTCCAGCCAGACTCCCACCTTGGGTTTCTGTGCCACTGGGATGGCCCCCCCTACTCATTGCAGTATAGCCCCCTTGGCTCCCAGCACCAGCAAAGGTGAGGTATGTGCCCAACACTCAAGTACCATCCATTCTCAGGGCTAGTTGATTTGGCAGGTGAGTTGTTGCACACTCCTTAGTGGATTCCAAATTCCATGGCCACCGCCCTGCTTTCTGTATCAACCAACATATTTTCTTGGGTCTAATGAGCATCTGCATTGGGCACCTTAACCTGGCATTCAATTCATCCTACAGGACCAGTTCTGTTTACTAAAAATGAAGCACTAGGTGCTTATATTCTATGCCTGGCTCCAAGCCAGTGAGTCAGTCTTCCTAACTATTTAAAGTTTGAGAATAGGTTGAGATCATTTTGGCCACAAGACCTCTAATCATCTGCTTTACTAGACAAAACTGCATCTGCCGAGCACCAGCCACCCTGAAGGAAACTTCAGAGGGAACTAGCTACTAGATGGTTCAATTAGTCTTTCTCCTCTATACATAGGTCAAATGACCGATTTGCACATCATGACTGCCACAGTCCTCCATCAGAGTTTCCTCTGGCTTTGCCCATCCCATGCAGAGTCCACCATCTTTCAGTTCCCATCAGGTACGTTCATACTCCACCACCCAGACAGGTTGTGAGACACAGGCCAACAGTGCATCCACTGCATGGGCCAGGGGATCATGCCTTGGCCAGCCCACACTGGCCCTCACTTTCATTGTGCAGTGGGGTCTCTTGCTCACTATGGAACTTGCTCACCTGTTAGACTCCATGGTCCATGTTTCACGACCAGATAGGTGGGTCAATCCCATGTCACCACGGACCCCTGAGCACCCGAGGTTGGCTACCAGCTCCTCACTGTGAGCGTAGGGTGGGTGCACAAGTGGTCGTCTCCCCCAGAACCCAGAGCATGGTAAGAACTGAAGCCACAGACAGTAACAGTCCCCTCAGGAGAAGGGACCCATCTTTCATGAGGGCATTCTTGGATGACCAGGAGCTGTTCACTGTGCACTGCCACAGATGAAGTGCACGCAATGACAGCTGACATGCCCAAAGTTGGTCCCCTGTCCCCTTAGGGGAAAGAGGATCACCTCTGTCCCAGGCGGCCGACATGGCTTCCAAGTTAAACCCTCCAGTCTGACCATGCAGACCCCACCCATTTACCTCTGAATGGTTTCACTCCCTCTTGAACTCTCTCTTCAAAGTTCTTTTCAATGTTCCCTTAAGATACTTGTCCATTATTGGTCTTGTGCTGGTGTTTAGCCTTAGATAGAGTTTACTGCCCACTTTGGGCTGCATTCACAAGTAACCCAACTCAAGACCTTATAAGAGCTTGTTGGGGGATACCATGGGCCTCACACTGTCTGTGGGCTAAGCCTCGAACACAAGGACTTGGGCCCCCTGGGTGGCACCAGGGAGATGAACTTCCACACTACATTTACCTGTGCCTGTCACCCAGCTGGGAATTTGGCACTGGGGACTTCCCTCTTCGCTCACTGTTACTGAGGAAATCCTGATTAGTTTCTCTTGCTATGCTTAGTAATATGCTTAAATTTGGCAGGTTGCCATGTCTGATCTGAGGTTGCATTGCTAGCATAGTTATGGGTGGGTGGGTTGCATGAGTCACAGAGACTGATGAACATGCTGCCACTCCCTTGATTCAGACCCTTTCCCCCACTGCCAGAATCCGTGTGGCAGACGAGAGACGATGCCACCCTGGGGCTTGGGACCCAGGCAGGCAAACATCCAACTGCACCCCTGGGAGGGAAGCTGAGGAGCAGTACCACCAACAGCCTCCAGGGAGTGCTGGATGAGAGCCTTCACCCCCATTTGCAGCACTGGTTAGCTTCCCAACCTGGAGAGATAGAGACTCCTCTCTTACATCAGAATCTTGCCCTGGGGAACAAGGGTCTGCTACAGACTCCCTTGATGCCCAGGCTGTGACCTTACACAGGGTAGAACACCCTTAGAATGATGTAAGGAATGATGACCCTAAGACAGGAGTAGCCTCAGGAGTAACCCAGGACCAAAATGTGCGTTTGAAGTGTTGATGATCAATGTGTCCAGCAATTCACATTAGTTCTCGCAATTAGCTGTGTTCTGCATTGATGCAAGAGCCAAGTGATACACCTCTCAGAGTCATACCTGTCTTATCATGTTACAGTTGGCACAACTGCTGACACGGCATCACACCAAAAGACAAGCAAACAAGGTTTCATGGGCTTTATGACCGGCGTTTGGACTGGGGTTGCTGGCCTGTCAGGCTGTCCCTGCTGCCCTTCTGTGTCTTTGAACTGAAACACTGCTGGGAGCAGGACATCCTCCTCTGGTACCCACAACTGTTGTCAAGGGGAGAGAATGCTGGTGTATGCCCCCAGGTGTGGCCAGCATGGCAGAAGGGAAGGGCATAGCATCACCTGGGATGGCAACCTTTCCTACTCTGCAGGGAGTTTGTCACCTCTGGGATGCATGGTGGATGACAGTGGTGCCCAGGTACCCCCTCAGCTGTTGTCCCCTTGGGGCAGTGGAGGAGTGCCCGACATGGCCATGCCTCCCACTGTGTAGATGGGAACCCCTCCTACTGCCGATTGATGAGGGGGAAAGATGCTGACCTACCTCTCACTCCCCCTTCCCAGGGAGTCACAGGCTCAGTTCCTCTGGCCTCAACCCTGGGCAAGTAGAGAGAGAATGTCACAGTGGCAGATAGAGGAGAGGTGGTCCCTGGGGAGAGCACAGTCCTGGGATTCTCAGTGTTAATTATCCTTCTGCAGGTACACCTATGGAAACCTTGTTATGACTTTTACTTCCTCTAGATAGGCAAGTTTGATAATTTCCTCGGACAAAACTTAGGCCATGACTGACTTCAGTGGGGCAGATCCAAGGACATCACTAAGCCAATCAACTGGTAGTAGCAACGAATGGTATGTACAAAAAACAGAGACTTAATCTACACAAGCTTATGACATGCACTTACTGGAAATTCCTCATTCATAGGGTGTAATTGCCAAAGATTCCAAAGACAACCGCAAGGCATTCTATAACTATGTCAAGAATCTAAATGGCAATGCTCAGACCTGCTCTGAGCTACAACAGAATGGCATTAAATATACTGATCCCAAGGATATTACCAATATCCTGGCAGATCAATTCAGTGTCAACTTTACCCCCTCTCACCCCCTAAACGGCCCATCTCAATACTGGAAGATTGCCAAATTCCGCTAATAATGTCCACATAGGTAAAAAATGCACTCTCCAAAGCTAAGAATACAGCATCCATGGGACCAGATGACATCCCGGGCTGTGTACTACATGAACTACAAAATGAACTGGCACCTCACCTAAGTGTCATGTTTAATCATAGCCTCACCTCAGGCTTTGTGTCCACTGAGTGGTGCACAGCTACAGTTATCCCACTCTACAAGGAGGAATCCACCTTGGATCCTGGGAAATACGACCCCATCAGTCTGATGAGCCTGATCTGCAAGGCCATGGAATATATTATTATGGAACTTATAAACAAAGACATTGGCAACCTTCAAACACTGGATCCCACCCAGTTTGTGTTCATGAAGTGCTGATCTTGTCTCCTGAACCTGATTGACTTCTTCGAATCAGTCTCCAGAGCCATGGACGAGGGTAAGGCTGTCCACACAGCCTATCTGGACCTCACCAAGGCCTTTGACACCATCCCCTACTCTGGAATCATAGATAGACTTACTAAGCTGGGTATAAATCCCTACATCACTCGATGGGTTGCCAATTGGTTCACTGACAGATCCCACACTGTAAAAGTAGCGGACTCCAAATCTAAGTGACAAGTGGAGTACCTCAGGGTTCAGTCTTGAGACTGCACTTGTTTGGCATTTACTTCTCTGAAGGACAGGCCAACACTAAGGGACTCTGGCTAACAAAGTTTGCTGATGACTGCAAACTGGGAGTCATTATTGAATCCCCAAATGATGTGGACACTCTGCAAAAGGGACTTACAGAAACAGATGTTTGGTGCCAGAGCCATGGGCTCAAGCTCAATGCCAAGAAATGTATAGTTATCCCATTTGGGAAGAAACATGTACCCATGAATTACCACATAGGGGGCAGTACACTAAACACTGAAAGTGTGATAAGAGACATAGGGACACAGGTGGACAGTGGTCTCACCCTTGATAACTACATCGCCACAACAGCCAGGAAATCATTCTAAGTGGCACACCTCATCACTAAGGGCTTTTCATCCAGAAAAAAGGAGGTCATTGTCGCACTGTACTCATCCCTCATTATACCCATTATAGAATAAAATGCCCTGTTTGGTATGTACCTCTCAAGACATCTGCAACAACTGGAAAGACTGCAGAAATACCTCACTAAAAGATTCACAGGCCTAAAGCAGATGCCCTACACTGACCGCCTTAAAAAACTCCAGCTATACTCTGTCATATATCATGTACTCAGACGATCTCGGCTTAATATACAAGGCCATGTCAAACCAAGAGCTGTTAGGCATACTACACCTAAAGAAATCCCAATCCCTTAGAGCCACACGCTCCAGGGATCTAAACCTTGTCATCACAATAAACAAAACATGCTGGATGGATAGGTTCCTGATCCAGAGACTCCCCAGACTCTGGAATAGACTGCCCATACATGTCAAGCAGAGCACCTCTTTGGCCCTCTTCAAAAGAAACCTTGACGATTGGCTGGGAGAAAGGAAATTCACCCCGGGGATCACATCAGTCGACCTGCTAGACAGGGGTCCAGGGAAGTAAATAGCGTGGGAAGAAATAGCCAGGGAATTGTTATGGCTAGGCTTATATAGGCCCTAGGGCTGATAGCCTAGTACCAACCTATGAACCTATCTCCAGTCTCTATCATGAATGGGGTTCAGTGGATTACCTGCATCTGTTGGACAAGGGTAGAGATAAGCTGATTCATTCAGTGTAGCACACATTCAGCCCTAGATATCTAATTGTATCACAGACCTATAATTGCTCAATCTCATGTGGCTAACAGCTATTTGTCCCTCTAAGAAATTGGAGATGACTGCACGGGACTACATAACTAGTTAGCATGGTGGAGTGTCATTCTTTATTAGAATTAACCAGACAAATTGCTCCACCAACTTAGAATGGCTATACACTGCTACCCACAGAATTGAGAAAGAGCTATCAGTCTGTCAATGCTTTTTCTGCCCAGGGTGGGTGAGATTTCCTGTATTTAGTCAAATTAAACTGCAAGTACCACTCTTGGTGGTGCTCTTCCATCAATTCCTTTAAATTTCAGATTTGCAACCATACTACCCCCAGAACCCAAAGACTTTATTCATGGGAATAATGCCACAAGATCGCTAGTCAGCATAGTTTATGATCGGAGTTACGACGGTATCTGATTGCCTTCGAACCTTTGACTTTCGTTCTTGATTAATGACAACATTCTTGACAAATGCTTTCACTTACATAAATCTTGCACCAGTCCAAGAATTTCACCTTTAGTGGCACAGTACAAATGCCCCCAGCCATTCCTCTTAATCATGGCCCGAGTTCTGAAAACCAAAAAAACACAACAGCAGTCATATTCCATTATTCCTAGCTGAAGTATTCAACTGACCAGCCTACTTTGAACACTCTCATTTTTTAAAGTAAACCCTTCAGACCTCTGGAACACTCAGTTAAGACCATAGAGGAAGGGCCAAGAGGCAGTGGCTAAGACAAGTGGTAGCTCACCTTATGGAGGACCGCCACCACGATCCCAAGATCCAGCTATGAGATTTTTAACTGCAGCAGCTTTAATATACCCTGTTGGAGCTGGAATTACAGTGCCTGTTGGCACTAGACTTGCTCTCTAATAGATCCTCTTTAAAGAATTTAAAGTTTACTCATTCCAATTACAGGGCCTCAAAAAAGTCCTATATTATTATTTTTCGTCATTACCTTCCGGAGTCTGTTGTGGATAATTTGTGCACCTGCTGCCTTCCATGGATGTGGTAGCCATTTCTCAGGCTCCATCACCTGAATAGAGCCCTGATTCCCTATTACCGATCGTCACCATGGTAGCCACAGGTAGTACCATTGAAAGTTGATGGAGCAGGCATTTAAATGTTCCATCACAGCTACAAGGGATGCAATCAGCCTGAGTTTACCTAGAGTCACCAAAGTTGCCAGGCCGAGACCTGGATTTTTTTTGTTCTGATAAATGCACACAACTCCAGAGATCAGCACTCATCAGCATGTATTAGCTGTAAAATTACCACAGTTATCCAAGTAACAGTGGAGTGATCAAAGGAACCATGACTAATTTAAAGAGTCACTTGCAGTTCCACTGTAGTGTCCATGTGCACTGAGATTTGCAAGGCTTAATCTTTGAGAAAAACATATGCAAAGGGCAGGATCAATGAGCTAGGAGTACCTCGGCAGGCAGGGAAATGGACTCAGACTCATGCTATGATGGAACTGTCTGCACCACCCCACCTTCCCATCACTTCTGCAGGCTGCCTAATCATGGCAGATCACATGTGCCCTCCAGCCCTTCCAGGAATCAAAGCTGCAGGGTACGACTAACCACATGGTACTCCCCTCAGCTGCTGAGGAGCAGATCCACTCTCAAAAGAACTTCTGAGCCCTCTTCCTTTCCAATCCAGAGCATGGTGGGGGACTTTGTAACTTTTTGGGACAGTAGTCCCTAGCCAGGTGGTCACCCCATCTCTCTCTCCCTGTCTCTCCCCAGAGGGCTACCCCCTCTGCCTCAGGACATCCTCTGCCCTCAGATCCAGGCCTAGGCGAGAATCCCTCTGCCTGAGCAGGAGCTCTCCAGGCCCTGCTGCCACCTGCCTGGCACTCTCTTATGAACATCCATTTGACCCAACACCTTTGGGCATCCCCTTCTACCTGGCCTACAGACCTCCTTCCCTGGCCATGGTCCCTGCCTCAACTCATAGGACCATACCACCTCTTCATCTAGTGCAAGCTGCCTAATTGTGCTGGATCATGTTTGCCTCAGAGCCTCTAAGGGTCACATCTCTCTTGATCCCACCCCGCCTTGCAGAGCCCCCACAGCCACTGAGGGGTAGATCCTCTGTCATAAGGACTTCTGAGTCATCTTCTTCTCTGATCCAGAGCATTATGGGAGATAGTGTAACTTTTCAGGGTTGCCATCCCTAACCAGGCAGCCCCCCCAGTCTCTCTCTCTCCTTCCCAGTCTCTCCCCAGCGGGCTACTCCCTTCACCTTGGGACACCTCAGCCTTCAGCTCTGGGCAATGGTTGGATGCCCTCTGCCCAAGCAGGAGCTCTTCAAGCCCTGCCGCCATCTGACTGGTGCTCCTTTATGGACCATCATGTTGGGAAAGTGCTGCCTGAGCACCCACACCTAGGCATGAGCTCTCCAGGCCCTGCAGCCGTTCACCCAGCACTCCCTTAAGGACATCCATCCTGGCTGACCCCTTCAGGCCTCTACTTTGACCTGGCCTAAAGACCTCCTTCCCCAGCTATGGTCCCTGCCTCACCTTGGAGGACCCCACTCCCTCCACTTCTCTCGCAGGCTGCCTAACCATGCTGGTTCACATGTGCCATGGACCCTCTCAGGGGAGCTTCTCTACAATCCCAGCCCACCATGCAGAATTCCGCTTGGCTGCCTAGGGGCAGATTCAGTCTCATAAGAACTTCCAAGTCCCCCTTGTCTCTGATCCAGAGCAGCACAGGAGACTTTGTAAGGTTTTGGGACGACTGTCCCTTGCTAGGTGATCCCCTCTCTCATTCTCTCTTTCTTCATGTCTGTCTCCAGCGAGAAACCCCCTCCACCTTGTGACACCCCTGCTCTTAGCGCCAGGCTAAGGCTGGACTCTCTCCACCCAAGCAGGAGTTCTCCAGGCCCTGCTGCCATCCACCTGGTGCTCCCTTATAGATGTGTGTTGTGGGGGGTACTGTGTGACCATGCTCACCTGGGGAGGAACTCTCCATGCTCCACATCCATCTGACTGGTGCTCCTTTACAGAATCCCTACTGGGCTGACCCCTCTGGGTCTCCCATTCAACATTGCCTAGAGACCTTCTTTCCTGGCTATGGTCCCCACCTCTCATCAGGGTACCCTGCTGCCTCCACAGCTCCTGCAGACTGACTAATCATACCTGATCACACTTGTCTCACAGCCACTTTGGGGAGCTGCCCTCTGATCTTGGTCAGCCTCATGGAACTCCCCTCTGCTGCAGAACTGCCCTCATGAGGGATACCAAGTTGCCTTCTTTAAGATCTAGAGTCTTCTGGTCCATGTATCCTGGAGATCTCCTGCAGGTTGGCTAATTATGCTGGATCATGAGTACCTCATAGCCTCTCAGGGGAGCTTCCCTACAAACCTGGTTGACCTGTCTGAACTCCCCTTGGCTGCCAAGGGACAGATCTGTCCTCATCAGAACTTCTGAATTCCCTTTCTTTCTGATCCCAAGAAATCCAGGGGGACGTTGCAATTTTTCAGGATTGCCATCCCTAGCAGGGTGGTTCCCTCTCTCTCTCTCTCTCTCTCTCTCTCCACCATGGGCTACCCTCTATACCTCAGGATACCCCTGCCCATGGCTCTGAGGTGAGGCCAGATGCCCTCTGGCTGAGCAGGAGCTCTCCAGGCCCTGCAGCTGTCTGCCTAGTGCTCTCTTAGGGACTTCCAACTAGAGGGGCGCTGCCTCGCTCCCCATCAACCAGGCAAGAGCTCTCCCAGCCCATTCACTTTCTATCTCTGTCATCTTTCCTGACTTCCATCCTGGGGAGCATGGCCTGGACCCTCCTCACATGGGGTGGGAGTTTTCCCAGACCAACTGGTTTCCACCTCTCTCTCCCTTCCGGGCTTCCATCCTAGAGTGGAGGCATGGTATGGACCCACCTCACCTGGGCTGGAGCTCTCCCAGTCTGGGCCAACCCCTCCAGGCCTTTACTTTGACATGGCCTAAAGACCTCCTTTCCCCAGCTGCAGTCCCTGCCTTACCTCTGAGGATCCAACTGCCACATCTTTCTGCCTTCCAGACCTACATCGAAACAGACCACCTCTGGGCCTCCACTTCTACTCTGCCTACAGAAAGATTTTCATGACTTACATTTCTCCTGCAAACTGTCTTATGCAGGATCACTCATACTCTTGGAGCCTCTCGGGAGAACTTCCCTCCTATCCTGCCCAACCTCTTGAATCTCTGCTTGGCAGATAGAGTCTCCTCTCCACCCTGCACCTAGAGCTTTCAAACTTGCAACGGATATGGCCCTGGGACCCCACATCCTCACACCCCTGGCAGAGTGCCTCAGTCTCTCTCCACCATGGCACAATAGTCCAACAGACATATGATACTTCAAGCCTCCTGGCTCATGGCTCCTTGCCTCGGGGTGGTGGTGGTCACAAAATGGTGTCCATCCAAGTCAGATGAAGAGCAGGAGGCTGACCAGACTTCCCTGCCTGCCCCTGGGTCCAGACACCATGCTAGACACATTGATTGAAAAGGTGCTGTTTTTTCCAAAAGTGTAGGTCTGGCATGTCTGCCTGTTGACCATGTCAAAATCATAGCCCTTTTTGGATGGGTGCTCACTGTGTGTAGTAGATACAATGAAATGGCCACAGTCGATGATCTGAGTCTGGTGCTCCTTAAAAAGTGCCAACTGGGGTGGACCACCCGTCTGGCCCCCACTAGCTATGCCACTGGATCTGTCATCCTGGGGTGGTCCTTGGCCAATTTGTGTCAATGGCCAACCTCCCCAGATGCAATGGAGGGCATATCTTCCCCAGTGGTGTAGCTAGACTTTGTGCCACCGGGGGGGAGGGGGGTCATTGAGTTTGCTGCCCTCCCACCTTACAAAATAAAACATAATACACATCATACAAAAAGCATTGATAATTGCCACTTCCCTCCATCAACATTACAACACCAAATACATTGATTAAGAAGGTGCTAGTTTTACCATAAGTGTAGGTCTGGCATATCTACTTGTTGATAGTGTTGAAATCATAGCCCTGTTTGGGTGGATGTTTACTGTGCCGGGAAGATACCATGAAGGGGCCACTTTGGATGATTTGCATCTGCCACCCCTTAAAAAGTGCCCTCCGAGGTGGGCTGCCCCTCTCACCCCCCCAGCTATGCCACTGTATCTAGTTTCCTGTGATACTGCTTGGCCCTTCCTTGCAAATTACTGACCTCCCCGGTTGGCCCCTGGTCCCAGATGCCAGGGAGGCCCTATCTTCCCTCCAGAGGTGTAGCAAGAGTTTATGCCACCTGGGGTGGTCTTTGAGTTTGCCGCTCACCCCCTCACAAAATAAAACATAATACACATCATACAAAAAGCCTCAACAATCACCACTTCCCTCCCTCAACATTGATTCACACTAACAACACAATTACACTGACCTACAGTGGCCCTATCTCTGCTTACCTGGGGGGGGGGGTGAGGCAAGGAATCTCAGATCTGCAACTGAGATGCTACACCAGCACAGTGCTTCATCCCATCACCTGAGCAGAAGCTCTGGACAATAGCTCCAGAACATGACAGTTATATTAAAAGAGAGACATAATAAAATATACATAGCTTGAAATATACACTGAAATACATACCGAGACATGAGTTGATACATAGCTTGAAAGCAAGCATAAAAGCATAATATGAAGCATAACTTGATACATAGTTTGAAACATACATTAGAACATAGATTAAAGCATAAGTTGATACATTGCTTAGTTGACTGAGGCAGAGATACAAAATAGTGGAATAATATAGAGAACTAGAGTTGAAAAACTTATTGACATTATGGAAAGGGGGGTGGTTTATATAGTACCCTGGCACGAGCAGATCTAGGCATTTGAGAAAGTGTCTTTCAGTTCCTTTTTGGAGCTACTTGTATGGGTAATACTTGTTATAGTGAGATGGAGTTTTTTTTTCTAGACTATAGATACAGAGTATTTATAGAGAATTTTGCCAGTGGTTTTATTGGGCTTCTGTGGATCCTGGAGATGTTGGTCAGAGCTTTGGAGAGAATGTTTTGGGGTGTAATAGGATACTAGAGAAGAGAGGGAGGGGAAGGTAGTATGTTTGTTGAGGATGGAGGGCATTATGTGAAGTTGTAATAGAAGGAGTTGTTGAGGGAATTCTAGCCACTGTAATTTCGTTAGTGAAAGGCAGTGTTGAGAGGTGTAGTTTGATTGAAGGTTTGTGGCAAGTCTTGCAATGGCATTGTAAGTTTATTTATTTATTTATTTTTATTTGTTTACTGGGATAGTCTGACTGTGTGGTTAACCTATTTTCAGTGGAGGCCCAGGGGGAAAAGCCTCAAGTTACATTCAATCCATAGCAAGTTCAAAATACAGACATTTATAATCACAATTGTAGTAAAACATTGAAAACATAGCAGAATACAATCAAAGGTTAAATTACAGTGTATATTGTACATCCAAAGAAAAATGCATAATTAGCACATAGTATAAGAGCAAAACAAGTGTAGGCAGTTTTGCCCAAAATTGCATAAGGCATCAGTCAAATATTTCATATAAAAATTGAGAGACTGTTAGAAATTGGGCGAAAGATATGGATAGTTCAGCTGGGATTTAGACAGGAGCAGAAGCATGATTTGGATAGGTGGGACTTGAGCAGTGTTTTAAATGTTTGGGGGTTAGCAGTGGTTAATATTAATTGGGGGGTCACGTTCCATATTCTGGAGGTACTACTGCAGTACAGAGAGTCACCATGGAAGTTATTAGTCTTGGTTACTTGTAGAAGGAGCATGTCAGAAGATCTGACTTGTCTTGTGTTGGACTGGGTTTTTAGTAAGTTTTGTAGAGCTGGACCTTTTCAGGT
Organism: Protopterus annectens; assembly: GCF_019279795.1. Classification (NCBI taxonomy): domain Eukaryota; kingdom Metazoa; phylum Chordata; order Ceratodontiformes; family Protopteridae; genus Protopterus; species Protopterus annectens. Next base: position 1,543,521,606 of record NC_056731.1, on the reverse strand, counting down.
TTATATACTATCTTTGGGCTATTGCAAGATGGGAACATGTAAGGAGATTGGGTAATTCCTGCCAGTGTAGTGTTCTATGTGGGGAATTGTTAGCAATTCAGGCAATTTTATTATAGCATACTTCAAGTTTAATTAGTTCAGTTTTAGTAAAGTTGGCAGAGACATATAGAAGGGGAGATAGCAAATGTATCATGGCAATAGAATGACTGGTAAAATCTGTAAGATATGGTTTGGCTCTATAAAGGAATCCTAGTTTAATGTGATTTGTTTTAATGACAGTTGCCAGATGTTTATTGAATTTCAGGTTGTTATCAATTGTGACACCAAGAGGTTTGATGTGCGATACTGGTTCATTTTTGGTGTTATTTAATGAGTAAATTTGAAAAGGAGTGTGTGGGTTTGAGGGCTTATTGGTTGGGGATATCATTAGTTTTGTTTTATTGGGGTTAAGTATTAATTGTGAGCTAGTAAGCCATGATTCTATAGCAGTGAAAGAAAGTTGAGGAAGGGAACTGTATATATAAGTGTGGAGTCATCTACTTATTGTATGATTTTGGCTAGATCAGTAGCAGAATGGAGTTTGTTAGTAAAAATGTTAAATAGGAGTGAGCCTATGATTGATCCCTGAGGTACCTCTAGTGTAATGGGTAATACGGGACAGAATTCAATTTACCATTTCACTGTTGTTGTCAATCTGATAAGTAGTCATGGAACCACTGAAGGGAAGACTGCCTTAGTTTAAGAGGCAGGAGTTCTTGAAGAGGTTTCTGGTGGGATACTGTATCGAATGTTTTGGACATGTCTAGGAATATTGAGGAACTGACCATTGTTTCTATGATGGCTAATGGTGTCAGTAAAGCTTAATAGTGTCATGGTTGTGCTATGGTAAGGTCAAAAGCCATGCTGGGTGTTAGTTAGGAGATTGTTTGAGAGTAGATGAGTTATGATTTGTGTGTAAATGGGTCTACTTCAGATGATCAAACTCTCCATTATAACCATTAGAACTTTCAAATGTTCAGTCATATGGTCTTGGCCATATGAAATTCGAACTTTTGAAAATTTGAACATATGAAGGGGACCTGTGTAAATGCATGTTTCTAAGATTTTTGGATAGGGGTGATAGAATTGCGATAGGTCTATCATTAAATAGGTCAGTATTGGTCCCCCTTTTGTGTAGTGGTAGGTCTATAATTAAATAGGTCAGTATTGGTCCCCCTTTTGTGTAGTGGTATTATGTAGGAAGTTTTCCAGATTTTGGGTACATGGAGCTCATTTATGGAGTGATTAATTAGTAATGAGATTGTTCAAGTTTGTTCAAGCTTGGATATTAAAGTGGATTATAGGTTTGTGTGGACTGGAGAAGCACAAAGTAGGCTGGGAAGAAGGTATGCCTGTGCTAGAGAAAGTTTGGAGTCTGTAGTGAGGAATTTTCTCTGTAAAGCAGACCCAATTTTTGGTGTGTTTTTTTGATACATTGATGAGTATGGGGATTAAATTTTAAATGATCATCTATTATAGTACCAAGGAGCTTTGTGTGGAATTCTTCTTTAATGATTGTGTTATTAAGTGATGTGATAGGTAGATTTGTGATGAGAAAGAGACTTTGGAAGGAAGAGAAGGAGTTTAGTTTCATTGGGATTTAATAAAGTTAGTTTTTTGTTAGCCGTTTTTCAACTGAAAGGAATGTGCTTAGGGTAAGTGCGTGAAGTTGAGAGAGATTGTCAGAAAAGGAGATTAGTGTGGCGTCATCTGCATATTGAATAAGAGAGGAGTGACAACATGCTGTATGAAGGTTGTTAGTAAATATGTTGTGTAGTAACAGACCAATAATGGAGCCAATGGAGCCCTGGGGGACACCTGTTTGCATAGGCAGGAAAGGGAAGAATGAGATTTGCCATCAGACAGACTGTAGCCTGTTGAAAAGGTAGTTGGAGAACCATTCAAGAGTGAGAGTGGCAAGGCTATAGTCAGCTAACTTTGTTAGAAATTTAAAGTGTGAGACTGTGTCATAGGTTTTTGTCTAGGAACAGACAAAAGACACATTTGTTCTTGTCTCTAGCTTCAGCTATAGTATGTTTGAAAGATATAAGGGTGCTAGCAGTACTATGGCTGGACTGAGAAACATGTTGGGTTGATATCAGAAGGTTTTCTTGAATGAAGTACTTAAGAAGCTATGTGAGTATGCATTTTTTGAGGATTTTAGAGACTGGGGACAGTATAACTAGGGACCTGAATTTGTAAGGTTCAGTGGAGGTTCCTACTTTACATAGAGGTATGGTATAGAATGTTTTCCAGGTATCTGGGGAATATATATTCTTGGATCGATCTATTGGTTATTATAGAAATCTGCTATTGAGTCAGAAGCAAGCTTTAGAAAGGGCGGGCAAATTATTGGAAGAAGGAGAATATGGCATTCATTTGTGGATGAGACATTTTGTGTAAGCAGTGGGAACTGAATTAAGTGAAAAGGCAGTTTGTGAGTTGGACAGGGAGAGGTAGAGGGGCTGGTGTTGGGGTCTATATTGGTTAGTTTATGGATAGAGTCAATAAAGTAGCAGTTGAGAAGGGTGGCAGTTTCTTGTGCAGAGTTGTTTGGGTATGGGTTTGGTGCTGTGGGACTTCTGGGGTGAAGAACTTTGTTGGCAGTACTCCAGAATGTTTTTGGGATTAGAGTGGTAGTTAGTTTGAGCCTTGTGGTAAAACCTTTTCTTGTCTATGATAATATATTTTTTGGTGCAGTTTCTGAGTTCATTGTAGTTTTGAAGGTGTGTAGGGGATTTTTTTTCAACCAGGATTTTCATGCACTATCTGTTTATGCATTAGAGAGTGAGTATCCTGTGTACACCACAGATCAAAGTTAGATTTTATCCTCATTTTCCTTAGGGATACTAAGGAGTTGAGGATATCTAGAAAGATGTGGTTGAATTTTAGTAAGGCATTATTAAGGAGATGGTGAAGAAGGCAGGACCAGTTGATGGATGACAGTATATTATTAAATATCTCTGGGTTAAAATAAGAGTTTATGGAAGTCTTTGTATAAGTGAGACCTGTACAGTTGGTGAGAGTATCTATGGATATGGGTGGACAGCTGGTCACTTAAGGTATCAGGCAATGTACAGGGATGTGATAGAGATTTGGATCTGATGTCAGGATCCAGTCAAGGATAGAACTGTTACTGGAGTGTTTATTCATGCGTGTTTGAGTAGACATTAGTTGAGAGAAGCCATGAAGATTAATGTTGGTGTTTGGTGAGTCAAAAGTTCAAGTCTTCCACTCTATATTTACATCACCAAGAATGATGGTTTCATAGGGTATTTAATATGAAATCCATGATAGGATGTTTTTGAGGATGGGGATGTTTTTCCTGGTGGGATATAAATGACAGCAATTGCAAATCTTTTATGGGTGTTTAAATAGCAATTTAGTACTAACAGCTCTGCAGGGTGAAATTTTCGGAGTTGGGTAGATAAGGAGGAGAGATTAAATTGATCAGAGTAGAGTACGGAAATGCCACCTCATTTTTTGGCATTCTATCCAGACAGAAGATGTTATATCCTGGTGCTAGGATTTCATTATTTCAGATATGAGGTTTTAGCCCGGTTTCTGATAAAGTTAAGATATCTGTAGTGTGGTTGGTCATCCAAGATTGGAATTCTATGGTTTTGTTAAGTATGCTTTGTATGTTCATGGAGAGGATGTTCAAATTTTTGGAGGTGGGGGGTTGGAGGTGGGAGAGCAGCTATGGGTGAGGTGTGGTTGTAACTGAGTAGAGAAGAGTGGGGACAAGGATTGGGGTGAATGTCTTCAGTGAGGAGAATTGTTATAGCTTGTAGGGTAAGTTGAGTAGAGTGTGGGCAGTATGTGTGGTATTTTGGCTTGGGTTTTGGTGGGAGTGAGGAGTGAGGGAATATTTTGATTTTAAGGAAGTATGTGTAGGAGAAGTTGTACAATAAGGGTGAAATTGAGAATGAATTGGTTGTTTCATCACTAGATTGTGTATGTATATGTGGGGGTGATTGTTTTAGGTATGATAGGATAGTATCTCACCACCACCACTCGAACACAATGCAGGCAAAATGAGGCACCAGCTATTAGAACATGTACCAAACACAATTTATTGCTTCAACAAAACGAAAGACTTGACTAAGCGCTTTCACCAGTCCACCTGGTTTCATCAGAGTCATAGTGATAGGATAGTATGGTATGCAGTTAAGAAGGAGAGAAGAAGACAAAATAATGACGTATTAGGGAAATGAAAAACATTGAAAGAGGCTGTGATTTCTAAGAGTGGGGAAGCTTTGCTTGGTGGATTGGTAATAGGAAAAGTTAGAGATTGAGAAGAGGGAAATTTGGGGGACAGAGGGAATGCAGGATATTTAAATAATTGAATTGAGTAAAAGTTAGTTGAAGTTATGACTATAGAAGTTGGAGGGTGACAGGGTGTAGGGGCATGGTAAAGTTGACTGAGGGAGTGGCAGTGACATGTCAACAGGTAGGAGGTGTGGTTAGATAGGAGGGTGGTATTGTGGATTGCATGATTAAGGGGTTGGAAGTGGAGTATGATAATATAGATACAGTACAAATTTAGTGTAACTGGGGTAGTGGGAATTGGGGGTAGGGTAGGGGAGTGGAGTGAACCCGAGCATAACAAGGGTGAATGGAGTGGGAAGAGCCAGGCTATTAAGGTGTCATCAGTAAGAACGAATCAGTAGAACCAAAGTCAGAGCTCTTCTGGAACTATAATTTCCAGACTAATTCAATTTTCAAAGCTAGATTTTTTTCCCTTATTTAAATTTGAATTTTGTTGCTGTTTAAGCCACAATCTTTACTGACTGCCATTATAGCTTTTGAAGGGGAAGAGTTTCAAGCCAGCGCGGGGGAGACCAAGCACTATTTTCAGTTCAAAGTATGATTTGGATAGCATGAACACATGCAATGACAATATATGCCTTGGATTTTCTTAACTAATTACTCACCCAACCTTTACCAGTTCTATAAACCAAAATGGCTCAATTATTCATTGGATTTTGGTCTCCCATCCTAGCAATTTCTTTATATCCAAAACACTTTCAGCCTCTATTAGTGATCACCACCCCATCTGCGCAACAAGACTTATCTTTCATTCATGCAGACAGCATACCTATGAGGCTGTATGAAACCTAGACAACTTTGACCAGCAAGCCTTTACAAAGATATTAAACTCCATTAATTAGTCCTTCCTTAACTGCTTACCACTAGATGATGCAGTTGAGCAATTTAATTATACATTCCTAAACACCTTAGACAGCTTAGCTCCTACCAGAAGGAAGAGTCAAAACCAACTATACTCCTTAGTTTTCTGTCTACACCAGATCATTCATGCAAAATAGAGCAAGGCTTGGACAACTTAGTTAAAAACATAAGACTCATAATAATATATAGCATTTCAAAGTACTTCATAACCTTGTAAAGAAACATGTTAATTCAGATAAAAAAGTTCTGTGCAAAGCCACAAGATCAGCATAACTCCAGTCCACAAATCCTATATCCAGGAAGTCAGTCCTTGGTCCAACCCTCCTGTGATAGTACCTCCCCTGACATAGCATCTCAGTTTAACTCTTACTTCATCGATAGCATACCTTCCATCACTAACAAATTCCCTCCATCACCCTCTACATTTTGTAAATCTCCTGTTACTTGTCACTCCACATTTTCCCTTCAATCAGTTCTCACTTCCTTCATCAAATCCTTCTTGTGCAAGCTCAAGCCATGTTCCCCCTCTGCAGACAGTCTTCTTAATGAATTTCTAAAATGGCTGCTGAATTAATTGCCTACCCCATCTGCATAATCGTTAATAGATCTATCAGGGAAATTTATGTCCTCTCCTTGTGAAAAAAATCCATCATCCTTCCCCTCTATAAGGGGGGCACCTCCATAGTAATTTCTAACTTTAGGCCAATTGCTATTCTTTCACCACTATCAAAACTTTTAGAAAAAAATATCCATAAACAACTTCTTCAATACCTGCTTGACAATAATCTTCTCTCTCCCATCCAACATGGATTCAGAATAGCACACTGCACTATCACTGTTGTACTATCCTTTACTGACACTGTCAACAAAGCTTGTGACTTAGGAAACTTTGTCTCTTCTCTGTACTTAGATCTAGCCAAAGACTTTCTCCCACCCCAAACTTGTATCCCAACTATCTCTAATAGGCTTAACTGAAACATCCTTATAATGGTTCACTAGCTATCTCTCTAACAGACATCAATCTGTCAAATGAAAATGTAATTTCTCTCCTTACTTACCAGTCAGCACTGTGGTACCCAAAGGCTCAATACTAGGTCCACTCCTCTTCAATATTTTCATTAACCAGCTTAATACTGCCACCAAACAAGCCATCCTAATTCAATATGCTGATGACTCTACATTAATATGCTCTATCTGAAATCTCTCTCATCTACAGAGCTTAACTCAAAGAGTGTTCAATTTCATTGAGTCTTGGCTCACCAACAACCATCTACTACTTAACCCAAAAAAACTAAACTTCCATTTTTACCAAAACAGTTTTTCTCCATATACTTATAACATTGCTATTACTTCTTTAAATAATACTTCAATCAATGTGGTTTCATACACAAAACTGTTAGGTATATCTGTTGACAACAATCCTAAGATCTGCATATCAGCAACAAGGTAAAGAAAACAATGTATAGGGCTAAGAAATTAATCTCCAACTCCGCAGGAGTAATTTGCCACCACCTATCTCTTACCCTCCCTTCTATATGCTTCACATATTCTAACAGATCTTTACTCTTCCATTAAAGCAAAACTAGCCAATGTTATAATAAAATAGCTAAATTTACCACAGGAAAAGCCCACTACTTTCACCATTGATCTTCTCTCAAGTCTTTAAATTGGCTTGAAGTGCCCCAAATTCTCACCTTTAATCAGCTAACACTAACACACAAAATGCTGTACAACAGTATTTTTCTTGGCTTTTTTCAACTTTTTGTGCCTTTCGACTACTGTTTCTGCTTGTTTTATCAAAGTTTGCACTGTTTTTACTGTGTTTATAAGCTAAAACTGTTTACTGCACTTGCTAGTTTAAGTTTTGCCTAAAGTTAAACTACAGGCTAATACACTCAAGTGTACTAGCTTTTGATAGCATTTAGTCGAAAATCATAGCATTTATTGTGTTTTCTGCTTTTCTGTAAAAAAACAAAAAAAAATATCCTTGTTTTCCATACTTTCCTAACTAGTGTTCCAGAGACCAGATTTTGCTGATCCCTGGGCTTTGTCTTGGTTCCTGTGTTTCTCCATTTTCCTTGTTTGGTCAGGGAGAAGTTTCTTTACTCACCAGTGAGAGTGGGGAGTACTGAGCTGCCTGTTTGTCCTTAGAGGAGTGGTTTAAGGCAGTAACTTGTAGTCTATTGGCCATTTTGGGTCATTTCCTGTCTTTTCCAGCCCCTGCTATAAAGCGCGTTTTGGCGGGCTTTTCCAGCTATTGAGAACTCAGCACAGCTCCTCGTGGTGGCCAGCAGTGTTCCTCTAGCAGCAGAGACCAGAAAAGACTACCTTTCCAGATTTTAAGTATTTTCTTGGCTTTTTCGACCTTTTGTGCCTTTCGACTACTGTTTCTGCTTGTTTTATCAAAGTTTGCACTGTTTTTACTGTGTTTATAAGCTAAAACTGTTTACTGCACTTGCTAGTTTAAGTTTTGCCTAAAAGTTAAACTACAGGCTATTACACTCAAGTGTACTAGCTTTTGATAGCATTTAGTCGAAAATCATAGCATTTATTGTGTTTTCTGCTTTTCTGTAAAAAACAAAAAAAATATCCTTGTTTTCCATACTTTCCTAACTAGTGTTCCAGAGACCAGATTTTGCTGATCCCTGGGCTTTGTCTTGGTTCCTGTGTTTTTCCATTTTCCTTGTTTGGTCAGGGGGAAGTTTCTTTACTCACCAGTGAGAGTGGGGAGTACTGAGCTGTCTGTCCTTAGAGGAGTGGTTTAAGGCAGTAACTTGTAGTCTATTGGCCATTTTGGGTAATTTCCTGTCTTTTCCAGCCCCCTGCTATAAAGCGCGTTTTAGTGCGATTTAGCGCGATTTAGCGTGGAGCTGCCACCGTTGCACACTAGGGCAGCGCCGGTTAAGCAGGTTTAAACTATTCAGGCTACCTAAAGTCCACTCTTCAAATTTTCCCTTAAAACTACCTTCCTCGAACTATACTACTGATCTAATCTCTACTTGACTCCAAGTAGACAATTCTCTATCTGTTAAACCTAGCACTTACTCCTACAGTACTTATTACCTTGATACGGCACTCTTATAGATAGCACCCCAAAAAGGCAAACCCCCATTTCTCGGTCACCCACGTCCCCCGGAATCTCTTTTAAAGTTTTTTTGTCTAGTCCTTCTAGCATGTCGAGGGATCAGTTGCAAGTGTCCTCTCCTGCTCAGCTGGTGAACCTGGGAATATTGAGGCAATGTTACAATTGCCTCATGTACACAGACAACCCTCTCCTCCTCCCACAAAACACAAATACATGCGAGAGATGCAACTATACGGCCAAACTGGAGGCTGAGCTCTCTCAACATAGGACTGGCAAGACCAGTCAGGAGGAGAAGGTTACCACACACACTATAGACCCAGTCTCACATAGTACCATCACAACCTCAAATCATACACATAAACAGACAAAGACATACTCGGAGGCTCTGATCAAAAATCTGCCAAAACAGCAGAGGCCACCAAAGCACACACCCAAACAACCACCACCTCAGAACACAACACCTGCAACACATAGACCTCACAGTCAGAGTGTCAAACAGTCACAGCCCTTAAGGCCAAACACAATGCCAGACACACTAGTCATTGGTGACTCCATAGTCAGACACACTGACGTCCCGCTCACCAGACTGAGTAAGGAGAAGGTCACAGTAAGCTGCCTGTCGGGTGCTGGAATCCGCCACATAACGCAAGCACTCAGGTCTCTCAACAGCAGGTACAAATACGACTCAGTCATTGTCCATGCTGGTGTAAACGACCTGAGACGTACCTCCTTGGACTACATGAAAAGAGACATTGAGGAGCTCTCTGATTATGTAGCCCAGGCAGGTATGACCCTGACCTTGAGCAGTATCCTACCTTCACCAAGAATGATGCCACAATACAGAGATAAGATGATCAGCTTTGACAATTGGCTTAAACTCTGGTGTCATTCAAAGGGGATCCAATGTCTGTCTGCCTGGGATGACATGCTGGACAAGCCACGCTGCTCAAGGGCGGCTTGCACCTGTCACCCTGGGATTCTGGATATTGGCAAAGGCTCTTGCCACCCCCATAGTGCCTTTTTTAGGCAAGGCTCAAATTCTAAACCCACCACCCTAGAACACAAAAAAGGAAAAAAACTAAGGGTAATGCTGCTCAATGCCAGAAGTCTAAATCTCAAAATGCACGCACTCGAGGCCCTTCTCATTATGGAGAACATCGATGTCTGTGCTGTGACAGAAACCTGGTTCAAGGCTCCTGAGAGCACCCCAGCACTATCAGGTTTTACCTCATATCATGTGTTCCGGCCCCAAAATCCGGACAATACCAAGAAAGGAGGGGGGTATCCATATTCATCAAGGACACCCACACCTCAAGACTGGTGGCAATGCACGATGCATCGGAGACCATCCAGGTGCAATTAACCATAGGCAAGACTGCTCTGCAAATTGTAGCATGTTACAGGCCACCCTCACAAACTCAGGAACCTCACATGGCCTTCCTAAAAACACTAGAGGGGATAAATGTATCACCAAACACCATCATACTAGGTGACTTCAATTACCCTAATATAGACTGGGAACACTACTCAAGCCCAAACACCCTAGCCCAAAAGTTCCTGGAATTCATAAACTCAAATGCCATGGAACAACTAGTCACCATCCCCACAAGAGGAGAAAACATACTTGATCTCATCATCACGAACATGGGAGCACAATGTTCAACACCGGAAGTATACCCCTCACTGGTGAGATCAGATCACAAACTATTCTCGCTGGAGGTCCTCATCCCACCCCCACCTGAAATAAAAAAGACCACAGTAAAGAACTTCTCTAAAGCCGACTTCACACTTCTAAAGTCTAGTGTGGTCTCCTTTAAGGCCCCTGAGCCTGCGGAAAACAGTACTCAAGCCGCTGAATCACTTACAAATGCCTTCTACCAGCACCTGCAGGACTGCATGGATAAGGCAATCCCAAGCAAAACAAAGACTCTTTGGACCAAAGGCAAGCGTCCAGTCTGGTGGACCCCAGCCATAAACAAACTCTACATCAAAAGAAGCTACTTCAAGATAGAGCAAAATCCTTAAAAGGTAAGACACCCTTGATCACTATAAGTAAAAAACTAAGAGCTCTCATAAAATCATCCAAAGCAAATTTTGAGAGAAAAATAGCTAAAGACTCAAAAGACAATCATAAGGCCTTCTTTAGCTATGTTAGAAACCTGGGAGGAAACTCCCAGATATGCTCAGAACTAGTTCAAAATGATGTGAAGATTACTGATCCTACAGACATTGCCAACATACTGGCTGACAGGTTCAGTGCAAACTTCTCCCCCCCAAAAGGAGAGATATCTATACCAGCGATTGCAGCCCCCCAAACATCTCCAACGCCCAAGTGAGAACTGCTCTCTCCAAAGCAAAAAACACAGCATCCATGGGACCTGATGGTGTCCCCAGCTCTGTGCTCCACGAACTCAACGAGGAATTAAACCCACAGCTAGGACAGCTGTTTAATCATAGTCTTACCTCTGGATACGTACCCAGGGAGTGGTGCACTGCAACTGTGGTCCCACTTCACAAAGGCGGTGCCTCCACCGACCCTGGAAATTACCGGCCCATTAGCTTGACAAGCCTTATCTGCAAAGCCATGGAGAGGATCATAATGGACCTCATAAATAAAGACATAGGGAATTTGCAAACTTTGGATCCATCCCAGTTTGGCTTTGTCAAAGGCAGATCATGCCTTCTAAACTTGGTTGACTTTTTCGAAACAGTCACCAAAGCCATTGATGAGGTTAAGGCAGTCCATACAGCCTACCTCGATCTGGTGAAGGCCTTCGATACAATACCCCACTCACTCGGGTATCATTGAAAAACTCATCAGCTTAAATGTTAACCCATACATCACAAGATGGGTTGCAAACTGGCTGAGTGACAGAACCCACAGGGTCAGAGTTGCTGGCGCCATGTCAGACTCAAAGCCTGTCACAAGTGGTGTACCACAGGGCTCAGTCCTGGGCCCACTCTTGTTTGGCATCTACTTTTCCGAAGTACAAGCAAACACAGGAGGGTTATGGCTGACAAAGTTTGCAGATGACTGCAAACTGGGCGCAATAGCAGAAAACACATCTGACACAGATATCCTTCAGAAGGGTCTCACAGAAACGGATAACTGGTGCCAGAGCCATGGCCTAAAGTTAAATGCCAAAAAATGCATAGTCCTACCCTTCGGGAAAAACAAGGTTACCCCTAGCTACCAAATAGGTGGCATTCCACTGAGCACAGAAGAAGTTATCAGGGACCTGGGGACCCAGGTTGATAGTAGTCTGTCATTCGACACCCATGTAGCTAAAGTAGTTAGGAAGACCTTCTACATTGCCCACCTTATCATGAAGGGATTCTCATCTAGATCAAGGGAGGTCATAGTCTCCCTATACTCATCACTCATCAGACCAATGATTGAGTACAATGCCCCATTCGGAATGTATCTGACCCGACACTTGCAGCAGCTGGAGAGGCCACAAAAGTTCCTCACCAAAAGGATAAAGGGTCTCAAACATCTGTCCTACACTGCCCGACTTAAAGAACTCCAGCTCTATTCAGTCGCTTACCGCTTGCTCAGAGGTGACCTTTGCCTAACATACAAGGCCATGTCAAACCCAGATTTGATGAATATGCTTCACCTCAAAAAATCTAGATCCGTCAGAGCCACAAGGGCGGGAGACTTAAACCTCGACACGGCTATTAACAGGACGTGCTGGAGGGATAGATTCATCACCCAAAGACTCCCTATGCTGTGGAACAAAATCCCGGTATATGTGAGGCAGAGCACCTCGCTGGCCTTGTTCAAGAGAAATCTTGACCAATGGATGGGAGATCGCAGATATACCCCAGGGATTACCTCAGTGTCACTGCTCGACAGAGGCACAGCAAAATAATGGGTATAGTTCCCCATACTAAAGGGGTGGCTTAAGCCACAAAACTATGGGCTAGGCTTGTAAATGCCCTTGGGCAGATAGCCTAGTATGAACCTATGAACTCCTCATTTTCATAAACTAGATCATCACTACTTCAACACTATATTCTATCTCATGACTTACACTCTTTTCACAAGTATCTACTATCTAGTTACAAACCTCAAAGATTTAACAGTCTTAGTCTGTACTCTCATTGTGTTGCCAAATCATGGAATAGCATTTCAGAATCAACCAGACCTATGCCCCACTACTATTCCTTCAAGTCTAGGCTGAAAGAACATTTAACCAATAATTGAATCTGATCATGCTCCATGCCATCTTAGGACTCTTTTCCATTCCCTTCTCCCCAGTCTTAGTAGACTTTTCTTGATCTATCCAACATCCCTTTCTGCAATACATACTTTCTAGATTAACCTTTCTATAATTCCTTAACCTTCTAATGTTATTTCTTTCTATTCCTACACTAACCTTTATTTTTCTCAGAAATTATGACTGAAATTTACTACTTAAGTCTCTTGCCAGAAAGTATATATAGTTTTTACAATGTATTACTTATTCTGTAATATATTTTCATGTGTTATAATGCAACAATGCATATCAGGAACTCTCATCTTCTGTATAATGTATGTTCAACTTTATTGCTTGCTTTAGATTTGCTTATTTTCTTCTTTTATTTTGTCTACAAATTGTACTCCTGTGTGATTGCCTTAGGCTTTTTAACCACTGTTGATATGTAATTCTGTTTAAATTGTACTGTGGAGCTTTTCTCCCCAGGCCACTGCTGAAAATGGGTTCATACCCGGTCGGACTTTCCCGGTAAACAAATGTCAAATAAATAAATAACATATAGATGCTATGTAAAAATATATATTTATGTGTGTGTGTGTGTGTGTGTGTTTTGCATACACATCTCGATAGTAATCTCTCCTTTGATAATCACGTTGCCAAAGTGGTTAGAAAGACCTTCTATATAGCCCACCTTATCACGAAAGGGTTCGCATCTAGATCAAGAGAGGTCATTGTGCCCCTCTACTCGTCACTCATCAGGTCCATAATTGAATACAATTCCCCTTTTGGGATGTACCTTACCCGACACCTGCAGCAACTGGAGAGACCCCAAAAGTACCTCACCAAGAGGATCATGGGCTACAAACAGATGTCCTATGCAGCTCGACTAAAGAAACTCCAGCTCTACTCAGTTGCTTACTGCCTACTCAGAGGCGATCTATGCCTGACGTACAAAGCCATGTCAAACCCAGAATTAATGGACATGCTCCACCTCAAAAAATCCAAGTCCCTTAGAGCTACACGCTCCAAGGACTTAAACCTCAGCACAAAAATAAATAGGACATGCT